>NC_053027.1:460426318-460486036 GCF_003073215.2 Triticum urartu
AATGATTTGAATTTCAGTTGAAATATTTCAAATTTAGAAACTTTAAGCAACTCAATGAGTTCATGAGGGAAGATAAAATGACTTCTTCATATTTGAGGAAAGAGAGTTGGAAGTTTCAAAGAAATAAATTGGAAGTCACTTTGAAGTTATTTGAAACTCATTTTTCCATTCGAAGTTGTTTGAAATTCCAAATTCAAATCCAATTGGGAGTTATTTGAGTTTCTTTTTAAAATATTTTTCTCCTAAAAATAAATAAATGGAAATAAGGGTAAAATGATTCCCTTCAATGGAAAATTAGGAGAAAATAAATTTGAAATCATTTTGCTATTTTAAAAATGATTTTTATTGATTTTAAATGACAGTAGCACTGTTTGACTTTTATGAATTTGTTTGGAATTTATTTGAACTTGGAAAATAGTTCAGCTTATTCTTGGTATTTTTCTGAGCATTTTGGTATATAATATGCCTATATAGTTTTTTTTATTATTACTCAATTTGTTTGTTTTTCTGTTTGAAAAAAAAAACTTTTTATTAAAAAAACGCACGCATGCGCTGGCCAGCCGGCCCAGCAGCCACCCAACCGCGCGGCCCACTGGCCAACTGGCCAGCTGGCCCAGAGCCCCAACCGGCCAGGCCGTCCCAGGCCTGCTCGCGCCCGAGAGCCAGCGCTCGCTCGCCCGCTCGTCTCTCTCCCTCGCTCATCTCTTCCCTGTCGCTGACCCGTGGGGCCCAGCCCGATCCATCGTCCCTAACCTCCCGCTCGGATAAGCACGCAGCACCGTGCGCGCACGCCGCAACCGCCGCACCTCGCCTTCGGGGGTAAGGCTTATCCCGCAGCCCCAAGCACCCCTCTCTGCGCCTATATAAGCCTCGAAGCCCCCTCTCTCCATCCTGCCCACTTGCTCGTCCTCTCGCCGCTCCTACCGCCCGCAGTTGCCGCTTGGATCTCGCCGGCTGGAGCTACTTCGCCGGAGAAGCTCGTCGGCCGTAAGCCACTATGAGGCCCCAAACTCTGTCAACTTGTTCCCCTGCTCCACGCACACCTTGTTGACAACTTTTTGTGGTCTAGGGGACATCGGAGCCGTCAAACAGACGACGTCCGAACCACCGGAGTTCGCCGGAGCGCCACCCTTCCTTCGCTCTGTCTCTATCACCCCAACGCGCGCCGCCTCCACCACCGGACAGCCCCCGACGCGTCGGCCCCATTCGTCTTCTTTCCCGCAGCCGAGGACCATCGCAGGCCGTCACCCCGTCGCTGCCCAACGCCGCGCCGCCGTCCCCTGCACATCACCGACGCCGACACTGCCGCTCGCTGTGAGCTTCTCCCTGTTCTGTTTGTTTTTTTGTTTAAAACGGTTAGCCAAGGTTTTATTAAACCATGCGGTTTTAGTGAAAAACCGGTCTTTGGTTTTCTTTTTATTTAACCGTGCGGTTTTATTTTAAACCGATGTCGCTTTTTTAGTTAGCTGCCGCCGCTGTTTTGCTTAAAGTCCGAGTGTCCGCTGTATAAGCTACGCGGCGAATACCTTTCGACCACTAGGAATTTGCCACGTGTTAGGGACCTGTTTGTAGTTATTTGTTTTTCTGTTTAGTCCCTGAGTTTTACAGATTAGTCCCTGAACTTAGGATAGCCGTATCTTTTTAACCGTAACTCCAAATTCAGTAAAACCAGTGGCAAATTCATCGTCATGATTAGATCTATCCAGTAGCATCATGTTTGTAAATTTTTTTCCAAATTCAAATTTGAACTTTATTCAGATTTGAATTCAAACTTCAATTGGCCATATCTCCTAAACCGTAGCTCCGATTGATGTGATTCTTTTTGCATCGTGTCACCGTTGCCAAATCCTATCACCTGGACCATTGTCACACTAATTTTCACACACTTAGGATCTGTCCATAGTAGTTTTACTCGTATGCCTTGTATGCACTATGCTTCACGTCACAAATTCTGAACCACATGCCTATGTTGTGTTGCACTTAGAATATTTTGTGATAGTTAAGTGTGTTGTATGTTCATTTGGTTTTTCCAAGACTTTTTACTTTGCATGTTCTTCTTGGTTCTCTGAAATGATTGCTTATGTGGATGCAATGTTTGACTTTATAGATTTTCATCGGAGAGTGACGAATAGTTCTATTAAGTAAATTTCTGAGAGTGATATAATCTTCATCAACTATTACCAAGCAAGTTCACATTTGACCATTCCTCCAATCACCTATGTTTTATATTATGCACTTAGTCCTTTTGTGGTAGGATTGCATGGTAGGATTTATTGTTGCCAGATGGCTATGCCGTTACCTAGTAGTTCATTTGAGGTAGGTCTGATCTATACAACCTTGTCACCACCGTGTAAGTTTATTTCCGCCTCGCAAATGTAGACGTGGAATTGGGAAGCGTTCATGGTGAGACATGAGTGACAAAGTAGTAATTAGGACCAAGACTTGTAAATGAACTACCTGGGCGGAGGTTTGGTTTGAATGGTGGCGAAGTACAGTGGGAGCATGCATGGGAAATCCATGGTGGTGCACCACTAGTGGTCCGTCCGCCCAGGCTCAAAGAGATCAATCGTATTCTCATGTCTAGAAGCTTACGTGTGCAGCCACAAGCCAATATGGGCTCTGGCTTAGTTGAGTAGTTAGTGTGACCCCTTCTGGGATGGGCTAGGAGATGTAGAATGAGTAGGTGTACCGGCCTATCCGTGGGTTAAGGGGGATACTTTCGAAAGACTATGTCTCGGTCATCCTGTTCTCAAACGTCAGGAAGTGCGAGAACTTCAAGGGGGGGGCGATCGAGTCTTGTGGGGAAAAGTGCGCAAACCTCTGCAGAGTGTTAAAACCTAATCGATTAGTCGTGTCCCTGGTTACGGACAACTTGAGCATCTAGTAGTGGAAATACTAGGAGATCTCATCACTCTTAATTGAACAGTTGGGTTTTAAATGAAACATTGGGAATGGATTAAGTTGGGTTTACCAACTCATCCTATGCTATAGTGTAGTGGTAGAATAATATCTTTTATTCTAGGGAAAAACTAGCTTTATGCAAAAACTAAACTTAGCGCTTTCCACCAGCCAAATTGCATGTACAATAGGTTCATTATTCTTATGATGTGACTTGCCAGTACATTCAATGTACTGACCTACAGGGCTGCAATGTCTTATGTTGCAGGAATTTTCTGTGATGAGTAAGAGTTACGTTGTAGGGTTACGGTCTACACTCAACTTGACGTTGGCGTTGATGGACTCCACACCCTTATGTTTGTTTCCGCTGAGACTTATGAGGTATATATTAGTTTTACGTTATTTATACATGTGATTGCACTTTGATATATACATTGATGTATTGTGTGTGCCAGCATACCGATCCAGGGATGGCACGGATACACAGAGGCTTGACCGATTGAGGTCGGGTCGCTACAGGTATCCTCCTTTGAACGATACGAGTGGCTTGACTTGGCACATGTTCACGCATGTAGTTGAAACAAAATCAACATAGCCTCCACGATATTTATGTTCATGGTGATTTATATCCTACTCATGCTTGCATTCAGTGTTGATTAATTTTAATGCTTGTTCATGACTGTTGTCGCTCTCTAGCTGGTCGCTTTCCCAGTCTCTTTCTAGCCTTCACTTGTACTAAGCGGGAATACTGCTTGTGCATCCAATTCCATAAACCCCAAAGTTGTTCCATATGAGTCCAGCATACCTTCGTATATGCGATATCTACCTGCCATTCCAAGTAAATTTGTATATGCCAAACTCTAAACCTTCAAATGAAATTCTGTTTTGTATGCTCGAATAGCTCATATATCAACTGGGGTTGTCTATATCTTCCATGCTAGACGGGTTATTCTCAAGAGGAGTGGACTCCGCTCCTCACTCACGAGAAAATGGCTGGTCACCGGGATGCCCAGTCCCATGCTTAAATCAAATCAAAATAATTGCAAACAAAACTCCCCCATGATTGTTGTTAGTTGGAGGCACCCGTTGTTTCGGGCAAGCCATGGATTGATGCTTGTTGGTGGTGGGGGTATAAACTTTACCATTTTGCTTGGGAACCTCCTATAATGTGTGTAGCATGGAAGATATCGAGATCTCTCGGTTGTTATGTTGACAATGAAAGTATACCACTCAAAATATTATTCATCTCTATTTCAAAACCGAGCTCTAGCACCTCTACAAATCCCTGCGTCCCTCTGTGAAGGGCCTATCTATTTACTTTTATGTTGAGTCATCATCCTCTTATTAAAAAGCAATAGTTGGAGAGCACCGCTGTCATTTGCATGTATTATTGTTAGTTTACATTGAGTATGACTTGACTAGATCTCCTTTACCATGAATTACAATTTCCAGTCAGCCCTTGATCTTAAGGGGTGCTCTGCATTTATGTTTTGCGGTCTCAGAAAGGGCTAGCGAGATACCATCTTGTTATATCATATTATGATTGTTTTGAGGAAGTGTTTTCATCCGAGATTTACTATTATTCCTCGCTAGTTGATTATGTCATTGATATGAGTAATCATGAGACCTAAATGTTATTGTGAATATGTTTAGTTCATAATCTTTGCTGAAAAATTGAATGCTGGCTTTACATATTTACATCAACAAGAGCAAACAGAGTTTGTAATAGTTTTTCTTTATCACTTTCAGTTTATCAACTGAATTGCTTGAGGACAAGCAAAGTTTTAGCTTGGGGGAGTTGATACGTCTCCATCATATCTACTTTTCCAAACACTTTTGCCCTTGTTCTGGACTCTAACTTGCATGATTTGAGTGGAACTAACCCGTACTGACGCTGTTTACAGCAGAATTGCCATGGTGTTATTTTTGTGCAAAAATAAAAGTTCTCGGAATGACTTGAAAATCAACAGAGAATATTTTTGGAATTTATAAAAAATACTGGCGAAAAAATCAAGGCTAGGGGGCCCACACCCTGTCCACGAGGGTGGGGCACGCCTACCCTCTGGGCGCGCCCCCTGCCTCGTGGGCCCCCTGGTGCTCCACCGACCTCAACTCCAACTCCATATATTCATGTTCGGGGAGAAGAAAAATAGGAGAAGGATTCATCGCGTTTTACGATACGGAGCCGCCGCCAAGCCCTAATCTCTCTCGGTAGGGCTGATCTGGAGTCCGTTCGGGGCTCTGGAGAGGGGAATCCATCGCCATTGTCATCATCAACCTTCCTCCATCACCAATTTCATGATGCTCACCGTCGTGCGTGAGTAACTCCATCATAGGCTTGCTGGACGGTGATGGGTTGGATGAGATTTATCATGTAATCGAGTTAGTTTTGTTAGGATTTGCTCCCTAGTATCCATTATGTTCTGAGATTGATGTTGCTATGACTTTGCTATGCTTAATGCTTGTCACTAGGGCCCGAGTGCCATGATTTCAGATCTGAACCTATTATGTTTTCCTGAATATATGTGAGTTCTTGATCCTATCTTGCAAGTCTATAGTCACCTATTATGTGTTATTATCCGTTAACCCAGAAGTGACAATAATCGGGATTCTTACCGGTGATGACCGTAGTTTGAGGAGTTCATGTATTCACTAAGTGTTAATGCTTTGGTTCGGTACTCTATTAAAGGAGGCCTTAATATCCCTTAGTTTCCAATAGGACCCCGCTGTCATGGGAGGGTAGGACAAAAGATTTCATGCATGTTCTTTTCCATAATTATGTATGACTATATTCGGAATACATGCCTACATTATGTTGATGAACTGGAGCTAGTTCTGTGTCACCCTATGTTATAACTATTGCATGAGGAATCGCATCCGACATAATTATCCATCACTGGTCCATTGCCTACGAGCTTTCACATATTGTTCTTTGCTTATTTACTTTTCTGTTGCTACTGTTATAATCACTATAAAACAAAACTATTACTTTTGCTACCGTTACCGCTACTATCATATTACTTTGCTACTAAACACTTTGCTGCAGATATTAAGTTTCTAGGTGTGGTTGAATTGACAACTCAGCTGCTAATACTTGAGAATATTCTTTGGCTCCCCTTGTGTCGAATCAATAAATTTGGGTTGAATACTCTACCCTCAAAAATTGTTGCGATCCCCTATACTTGTGGGTTATCAGCAGGAGTAGGGTTTTACACTGCAAGGTGGCCCGAACCTAGGTAAACTGTTGTGTCTCTTGTTCGCTGCATTCGTCGAGCTAGGCCGTAGGATCAATGATTAGGCAGGTTGGGGAGGACGAGTTCTTCGCACGCACCCCAGTGTTTGATCCTCTCAAGGGTCAGCGGAGCCCAGAATCCGACATGCTCATCCACTCTGCCCATATCCATCTATTCACGGGGTCAGTTTGTAGAGATGTCAGAAGCAATTGACAGTCAGAACAAGTCAGAGGAGCAAGTTAGTATTAGTGAGGGTACAAGCCCTAGTGGTAGCTATGTTGAGGGTAGCGGAAGCACCCCTTGCAACCTGCCTACAGCTGCTACTAGACAGAGAAAGAAAAGAACCTCAGAAAGTAAGGATGAAGATTTGTTGTTGAGGAAGAAGTGACCTCAAAGAAGAAAGTGCTCAAGAAGGAGTATGCTGCAGGTGAGGGAGTCCTGGATTATGGGGTCCTCGGTTGTCCGGACTATGTGACATGGGCAGGACTGATGGGCCGTGAAGATACAAGGTCGAAGGCCTTCTCCCGTGTCCGGATGGGACTCTCCTTTGTGTGGATGGCACGATTGGCGTTCGGGTGTGTACTTTCCTTTCTCTATAAACCAACCTTGTACAACCCTAAGCCCCTCTGGTGTCTATATAAACCGGAGGGGTTAGTCTGTAGAGGCTATCAGAATTCATATAGGCTAGACATCTAGGGTTTAGCCATTACGATCTCGAGGTAGATCAACTCTTGTAACCCCTATACTCATCAAGATCAATCAAGCAAGAAGTAGGGTATTACCTCCATTAAGAGGGACCAAACCTAGGTAAACATCGTGTCCCCTTTGTATCATGTTACCTTCGATCCTCAGACGCACAGTTCGGGACCCCCTACCCGAGATCGGCCGGTTTTGACACCGATAGCAGCTGCTGCAACCAAGACAGGCCTTCAGAAGAAAGCTCCTGTCAAAAGAGCTCCCATGTCAAAAGTCAGAAAGTCAACCATAACTCAAGAAACAGTGAAGTTCACTCTTGAACATTCTGATGATGAGGCTGTAGATGGAAAGAAGAAGAAGAGAGCCAGAACAACAACTACTAAGGTGCTTGTCAAGCCTTCCATGAGGGAATAGGAAGAAGAGGAAGAACCTATTGCACCCCCAGCCAGAACTCAGAAGTTCATGGCAGATGCAATTAAGACCGGTGCACCCTCCAAGCCTAAGTCAAAAGCTCCACCTGCTGCACCCAAAACTACAGCTCCAAAGAGATCAACCAGGAACATTCCTGCTACACAAAAGAACAAGGCCCCAGTGTCAGAAGTTCAAGAAGATGAGGAGCCCCAAGTGCTCAGAAAATTGAAGCCCAAGATTCCAGACCACAATTATGATCATCCAGTGGCTGAGAACATGAAGTTGAGGAAGGAAAATGGACTGAGATTATCAAGGAAGACTGATCCATATGCTACAAGGAGAAGTACTGTTGTTGATTATCGTTTCCACACCAGAGAACAGTAGGACTTCTATGAGACAGTCTTGCTTGATAAGAAGCCTATTGTGAATGATATGAAGTGGGTTTACTGGAAGTACATAGATGCCAATGATGATTATTTCCCCCATGTTCATGAGAGCTTCAGGTTTACTGGAGTTGATGGCTTTGTTGACAAGAGCTCACCAAGTGGAATGATGAAATGGTGATGCAATTTTACTCCACTGTACACTTCTATCCAGATGGGAAGATAGTGTGGATGACTGAGGGCACTGGGTACCAGTCATCAATCTCAGAGGGGGCTTCTCTTATTAATGCCCCCCAGGAATATGAGAATGACATAGATGTCTATGGCAAACCAAGGATGGACCATAACACTATGGCTCACATGTACAAGCCTATCCCTGACAAAGCACTAGAGACTCACAAGTTTGGTTCTATCTATTACTTGCTTGCTGGTTTGGCCACCACTAACTACATCTTGTGGCATACCTTGTTGCCCAAGTCCGGAGATGAGAGAATGATCCATGGCCATTCCATCAACCTGCTGCATCTATTTGACATACCACGGAAGTTCAAGGTTATGAGTCTGGTAGTTGAGACAATCAAGAGGACAGTTGCCGACCAAAAGAGGTCAGGTGTATATGCACCAAACATTCAGATGTTAATCAATTCCAAGGTTGGAACGGGCACATATCTACTTTATAGAGAGCATTTGCCTCTTGGGCTGGAATTTGAGGACAATGAAGTTGTGATGGATGCTTCACATCCAACATCTGTTGTGGCCCAAGATAAGGTTGAGAAGGCAAAGGCTGCCAAAGCAGCAAAAGCAGCAAGTTCTCCAGATGCATCCATAGTGAATCTCAAGACCAAGCAAGATCAACTCACATATCTGCTAGAAGCAACCCTAAGGATAGAGAAGAGTCTAGCAACCTTGACTAAGAATCAAGAGAGCCTAGAGCGTATTGTTGAAGACAAGATGTATAGCCTTGATGTCAAGGTCAAAGTGATTCAAACCATTGTTGAGAAGTTGCGAGATTATGCTGAGGACAGAGATGACAGACCTACCACTAACAGATTTCAAACAATGCCAAAGGTCTACTGCTGAGCCAGTTGCAGACATGAGGCCTGCTCACTTTGCTCCTTCCACCACAGCCATAGTGCCACCACCAGTGTCAACTCATCCTGCTCAACAGACATCAGCTGAAACATTTGCAGACACACTTCTCTCAACACCGTCTACGCACACCGGAGAAACAAGCTAGAAGACCCCTTCAGGAGCTCCCGGAGATCGTGCCTAGAGTGTCGTATAGCACTATACTTTTCAAACTTTTTGGTAACTTGTTGCCAAAGGGTGAGAAAGTGTATAGATCATAGGCTGAGAGAGAGAGAGTCTTTTGCTTCTTTGTTGGTTCTTATTTGCCTTGCTACTTTGGTTGGTTGTTGCTACTTGATGCTACATTTGTGTTATGCTTGTGAGATACCTTGTGTCGTCATGTATTTGATCATACTGTGCTTAATGTGTGCTTACATGCCTATCTCTATGATTGTTTGTGTATGATCAATCACTTGTATCTTCGGTTATGAGTGCATGTTATTCTACTCTTATCATTTTGTGCGCTCCACCAAGATGTATGTGACATGGAAGAGTGACCCATGATCCTAATCGATTGTGCATTTGCATTCAAACGCAAACTTCAAATAATGCACAAATTTAGGGGGAGCTCTTTCTTATCACATACTTCTAAAAGCGACGATGTATTTCATTCATTTTATCATTTGTCGAAGCTTTGATCTATATGTTGTCATCAATTACCAAAAAGGGGGTGATTGAAAGTGCAACTAATCCCCAGGTGGTTTTGGTAATTCATAACAACATATAGCTCATTAAACTAACATCCTCTCAAGATGAATATTTCAGGAAGTTCAATGAATGGCATGGCATGGACTAGAAATGTGGACCCCTCAAAATGCTAAGGACACATATTGGCAAAAGCTCAAGACTTTTCATTTTGTTTTAAGTGATCCAAGATCACATTGAGTCCATAGGAAAAACAATACTATTAAAAGGGGATGAGGTGTTGCTTAATGGCTTGCTTGCTCAAATGCTTAGTGATACTGCTCCTAAACCCTCAACCACTTTCTCCATCCAAATATGTCAAAACCCTAAACTCCAACTCGGCCCCACCGATTCTTTCTATCCGGCGCCACCGAGTTCATATGACATAGCCACTCCCAGAAACCCTAACAGTTCGGTTTCACCAATACGGGTCTCGGTCTCACCGAGATGGCCTTGCCAACGCTCTGTGACTTGTTGCATTTATTTCGGCCTCACCGAGTTATGCATCGGTCTCACCGAGTTGTCTTGACATTCTCTCTATTGCCTTATTGCTTCACTTCAGTCTCACCGAGTTGATGCAATCGGTGCCACCGAGAGGATGTTTTCCCTAAAGCCCTAGCACATCGGTCCCACTGAGTTGTTCCAGTCGGTCCCACCGAGATTACTAATGTTCACATTTTGAACTAACCGGTCCCACCGAGTTTAGCTATTTGGTCTCATCGAGATGGGTCAAATATGTGTAACGGTTGGATTTTTTGTGGAGGCTATATATACCCCTCCACCCCCTTCTCCATATGTGAGAGAGCCATCAGAACATGCCTGCACTTCCACCATACATTTTCTGAGAGAGAACCACCTACTCATGTGTTGAGATCAAGATATTCCAATCCTACCACAAGAATCTTGATTTCTAGCCTTCCCCAAGTTTCTTTCCACTAAAATCATCTTTCCGCCATAGCCAAATTTGCGAGAGAGAGTTGAGTGTTGGGGAGACTATCATTTGAAGCACAAGAGCAAGGAGTTCATTATCAACACATAATCTATTACCTTTTGGAGACTGGTGTCTCCTAGATTGGTTAGGTGTCGCTTGGGAGCCTCCGTCAAGTTGTGGAGTTGAACGAAGAAGTTTGTAAGGGCAATGAGATCGCCTACTTCGTGAAGATCTACCCGAGTGAGGCAAGTCCTTCGTGGGCGATGGCCATGGTGGAATAGACAAGGTTGCTTCTTCGTGGACCCTTATGAAGGAAATATTCCCTGGAGGCAATAATAAAGCTGTTATTTATATTTCCTTATATCATGATAAATGTTTATTCATGCTAGAATTGTATTAAACGGAAACTTGATACATGTGTGGATACATAGACAAAACACAGTGTCCCTAGTAAGCCTCTACTAAACTAGCTCGTTAATCAAAGATGGTTAAGTTTCCTAACCATAAACATGTGTTGTCATTTGATGAACAGGATCACATCATTAGGAGAACGATGTGATGGACAAGACCCATTCGTTAGCTTAGCATAATGATTGTTAAGTTTTGTTGCTATTGCTTTCTTCATGTCATATACATATTCCTTTGACTATGAGATTATGCAACTCCCACATACCGAAGGATATATTTTGTGCTATCAAACATCACAACGTAAGTGGGTGATTATAAATATGCTCTATAGGTATCTCCGAAGGTGTTTGTTGGGTTGGCATAGATCAAGATTAGGATTTGTCACTCTGAGTATCAGAGAGGTATCTGTGGGCCCTCTCAGTAATACACATCATGATAAGCCTTGCAAGCAATGTGACTAATGATTTAGTTATGGGATGATGTATTACAGAACGAGTAAAGAGACTTTCCGGTAACGATATTGAACTAGGTATGAAGATACCGACGATCAAATCTCGAGCAAGTAACATACCGATGACAAAGGAAATAACGTATGTTGTCATTACGGTACAACCGATAAAGATCTTCGTAGAATATGTAGGAACCAATATGAGCATCCAGGTTCCGCTATTGGTTATTGACTGGAGAGGTGTCTCGGTCATGTCTACATAGTTCTCGAACCCGTAGGGTCCGCACACTTAACGTTCGATGATGATTTTGTATTATATGAGTTATGTGATTTGGTGACCGAATGTTGTTCGGAGTCCCGGATAAGATCACGGACATGAAGAGGAGTCTCGAAATGGCCGAGAGGTAAAGATTGATATATATAGGACGATGATATTTGGACACCGGAAGTGTTTCGGGGGTACCGGGTACATATTGGATCACCGGAAGGGGTTCCGGGCATCCCCCGGCAACTACATGGGCCTAATGGGCCAAGAAGGGGACAGACCAGCCCCTAAGGGGCTGGTGCGCTCCATGTAGGCCGAATTGGGAGGGGAAGGAAATAGGAGAAGGGGAAAGGAAGGGGAGGGATTCGGCCTCCCCCTTCCTTCCCTCCTCCCTCCTACTTCCTTCCCCCTCCAGAAGATATGGTAAGGGGGGAGGCCGAATTGGGAGGCACCCAAGTAGGATTCCTCCTACTTGGGGCGACCCCTTGGCTGCCTCTCCTCCCCTCCAACCTATATATATGTGGCGGGGGCACCACTAGAACACACATCAATAGTTGTTAGCCATGTGTGGCGTCCCCCTCCACAGTTTACGCCTTCGGTCATATTCACGTAGTGCTTCGGCGAAGCCCTGCGCGGATCACTTCAGCATCACCGTCACCACGCCATCATGCTGACAGAACTCTCCCTTGACACTTTGTTGGATCAAGAGTTCAAGGGACGTCATCAAGCTGAACGTTTGCAGAACTCGGAGGTGTCGTACGTTTGGTGCTTGATCGGTCGGAACGAAAAGAAGTTCGACTACATCAACCACGTTGTCAAACGCTTACGCTTTCGGTCTACGAGGGTACGTGAACACATCTTCCCCTCTCATTGCTATGCATCCCCTGGATAGATCTCGCGTGAGCGTAGGAATTTTTTGAAATTGCATGCTACGTTACCCAACAATGGCATCTGAGCCAGGTCTATGCATAGATGATATGCACGAGTAGAACACAAAGAGTTGTGGGCAGTGATCGTCATAATGCTTACCACCAATGTCTTATTTTGATTCGGCGGTATTGTTGGATGAAACGGCCCAGACCAACCTTACATGACCACATTCATGAGACAGGTTCCACCGATAGACATGCAACTAGTTTTGCATAAAGGTGGCTGGCGGGTGTCTATTTCTCCAACTTTAGTTGAATCGAATTTGACTGCGACCGGTCCTTGTTGAAGGTTAAAACAGCAAACTTGATAAAATCACCGTTGTGGTTTTGATGCATAGGTAAGAACGGTTCTTGCTATAAGCCTGTAGCAGCCACGTAAAACTTGCAACAACAAAGTAGAGGACGTCTAACTTGTTTTTGCAGGGCATGTTGTGATGTGATATGGTCAAGACATGATGTGATATATGTTATTGTATGAGATGATCATGTTTTGTAAATGTTATCGGCAACTGGCAGGAGCCTTATGGTTGTCACTTTATTGTATGAAATGCAAACGCCATGTAATTACTTTACTTTATCACTATGCGTTAGCGATAGTTGTAGAAGCAATAGTTGGTGAGACGGCCACGACGCTTTGATAGAGATCAAGGTGTAAGTCGGTGACGATGGAGATCGTGATGGTGCTTTGGAGATGGAAATCAAAGGCACAAGATGATAATGGCCATATCATGTCACATATTTTGATTTCATGTGATGTTTATCTTTTATGCATCTTATTTTGCTTAGTATGGCGGTAGCATTATAAGTTGATCCCTCACTAAAATTTCAAGAAATAAGTGTTCTCCCTGAGTATACACCATTGCGACAATTCGTCGTGCTAAGACACCACGTGATGATTGGGTGTGATAAGCTCTACGTTCACATACAACGGGTGCAAGACAGTTTTCCACATGCGGAATATTCGGGTTAAACTTGACGAGCCTAGCATGTACAGCACGGCCTCGGAACACTGGAGACCGAAAGTTCGAACGTGATATAGTAGATATGATCAACATAGATATGTTCACCATTGAAGACTACTCCATCTCATGTGATGATCGGACATGGTTTAGTTGATTTGGATCACGTAATCATTTAGATGACTCGAGGGATGTCTATCTTAGTGGGAGTTCTTAAGTAATATGATTACCTGAACTTAAATTTATCATGAACTTAGTCCTGATAGTTTTTGCATATCTATGTTGTAGATCAATGGCTCGTGCTATCATTCCCTTGAATTTTAATGTGTTCCTAGAGAAAGCTAAGTTGAAAGATGATGGTAGCAACTACACGGACTGGGTCCGTAACTTGAGGATTATCCTCATTGTTGCACAAAAGAATTATGTCCTTGATGCACCTCTAGGTGAAAGGCCTGCTACTGGAGCAGATGGTGATGTTATGAACGTTTGGCAAGCTCGATCTGATGACTACTTGATAGTTCAGTGTGCCATGCTTTATGGCTTAGAATCGAGACTTCAAAGACGTTTTGAACGTCATGGACCATATGAGATGTTCCGGCAGTTGAAGTTAATATTTCAAGCAAATGCTCGAGTTGAGAGATATGAAGTCTCCAACAAGTTCTATAGCTGCAAGCTGGAGGAGAATAGTTCTGTCAGTGAACACATACTCAGAATGTCTGGGTATCATAACCACTTGACTCAGCTGGGAGTTAATCTTCCAGATGATAGTGTTATTGACAGAGTTCTTCAATCACTGCCACCAAGCTACAAAGGCTTCGTGATGAACTATAATATGCAAGGGATGGATAAGACAATTCCCGAGCTCTTCACCATGCTCAAAGCTGCGGTGGTAGAAATCAAGAAGGAGCCTCAAGTGTTGATGGTTAACACGACCACTAGTTTTAAGAAAAAGGGCAAAGGAAAGAAGGGGAACTTCAAGAAGAATGGCAGGCAAGTTTCCACTCATGGGAAGAAGCCCAAGTCTAGACATAGGCCTGAAACTGAGTGCTTCTACTGCAAAGGGATTGGTCACTGGAAGCGAAACTGCCCCAAGTATTTGGAGGAAGGATGGCAAAGTGAACAAAGGTATATTTGATATACATGTTATTGATGTGTACCTTACTAATGCTCGTAGTAGTGCCTGGGTATTAGATACCGGTTCGGTTGCTCATATTGGTAACTCAAAACAGGGGCTACAGATTAAACGAAGATTGGCTAAGGATGAGGTGACGATGTGCATCAGGAATGGTTCCAAGGTCGATGTGATCGTCGTCGGCACACTACGTCTACATCTACCTTCAGGGTTAGTTTTAGACTTGAATAATTGTTATTTGGTGCCAGCGTTGAGCATGAACATTATATCTGGATCTTATTTAATGTGAGACGGTTATTCATTTAAATCGGAGAATAATGGTTGTTCTATTTATATGAGTAATATCTTTTATGGTCATGCACCCTTGAAGAGTGGTCTTTTTTTGTTGAATCTCGATCGTGGTGATACACATATTCATAATATTGATGCCAAAAGATGCAAAGTTGATAATGATAGTGCAACATATTTGTGGCACTGCAGTTTAGGTCATATCGGTGTAAAGCGCATGAAGAAACTCCATGCAGATGGACTTTTGGAATCACTTGATTATGAATCATTTGATGCTTGCGAACCATGCCTCATGGGCAAGATGACTAAGAATCCGTTCTCCGAAACAATGGAGCAAGCCACTGAATTATTGGAAATAATACATACCGATGTATGCGGTCCGATGAGTGTTGAGGCTCGCGGAGTATCGTTATTTTCTGACCTTCACAGATGATTTGAGCAGATATGGGTATATCTACTTAATGAAACACAAGTCTAAAACATCTAAAAAGTTCAAAGAATTTCAGAGTGAAGTGGATAATCATCGTAATAAGAAAATAAAGTTTCTACAGTCTGATTGCAGAGGCGAATATTTGAGTTACGAGTTTGTCCTTCATTTAAAACAATGTGGAATAGTTTCACAACTCACGCCACCTGGAACACCACAACATAATGGTGTGTCCGAACATCGTAACCGTACTTTATAAGATATGGTGCGATCTATGATGTCTCTTACCGATTTACCACTATCGTTTTGGGGTTATGCATTAGAGACAACTGCATTCACTTTAAATAGGGCACCATCTAAATCCGTTAAGACGATACCGTATGAACTGTGGTTTGGCAAGAAACCTAAGTTGTCATTTCTTAAAGTTTGGGGTTGCGATGTGTATGTGAAAAAGCCTCAGTCTGATAAGCTCGAACCCAAATCGGAGAAGTGCGTCTTCATAGGATACCCAAAGGAGACTGTTGGGTACACCTTCTATCACAGATCCGAAGGCAAGACATTTGTCGCTAAGAATGGATCCTTTCTAGAGAAGGAGTTTCTCTCGAAAGAAGTGAGTGGGCGGAAAGTAGAACTTGATGAGGTAACTGTACCTGCTCCCTTATTGGAAAGTAGTACATCGCAGAAACCGGTTTATGTGACACCTACACCAATTAGTGAGGAAGCTAATGATAATGATCATGAAACTTCAGAACAAGTTACTACCAAACCTCGTAGATCAACCAGAGTAAGATCCGCACTAGAGTGGTACGGTAATCCTGTTCTGGAAGTCATGTTACTAGACCATGACGAACCTACGAACTATGAAGAAGCGATGGTGAGCCCAGATTCCGCAAAATGTCTTGAAGCCATGAAATCTGAGATGGGATCCATGTATGAGAACAAAGTATGGACTTTGGTTGACTTGCCCAATGATCGGCAAGCAATTGAGAATAAATGGATCTTCAAGAAGAAGACTGACGCTGATGGTAATATTACTGTCTACAAAGCTCGACTTGTCGCAAAAGGTTTTCGACAAGTTCAAGGGATTGACTACGATGAGACCTTCTCACTCGTAGCGATGCTTAAGTCTGTCCGAATCATGTTAGCAATTTCCGCATTTTATGATTATGAAATTTGGCAGATGGATGTCAAAACTGCATTCCTGAAAGGATTTCTGGAAGAAGAGTTGTATATGATGCAGCCGGAAGGTTTTGTCAATCCAAAGGGAGCTGACAAAGTGTGCAAGATCCAGTGATCCATTTATGGACTGGTGCAAGCCTCTCGGAGTTGGAATAAACGCTTTGATAGTGTGATCAAAGCATTTGGTTTTGTACAGACTTTTGGAGAAGCTGTATTTACAAGAAAGTGAGTGGGAGCTCTGTAGCATTTCTGATATTATATGTAGATGAGATATTACTAATCAGAAATGATATAGAATTTCTGGATAGCATAAAGGGATACTTGAATAAGAGTTTTTCAATGAAAGACCTCGGTGAAGCTGCTTACATATTAGGCATTAAGATCTATCGAGATAGATCAAGACGCTTAATTGGACTTTCACAAAGCACATACCTTGACAAAGTTTTGAAGAAGTTCAAAATGGATCAGTCAAAGAAAGGGTTCTTTCTTGTGTTACAAGGTGTGAAATTGAGTAAGACTCAATGCCCGACCAATGCAGAAGATAGAGAGAAAATGAAAGATGTTCCCTATGCTTCAGCCATAGGCTCTATCATGAATGCAATGCTGTGTACCAGACCTGATGTGTGTCTTGCTATAAGTCTAGCAGGGAGGTACCAAAGTAATCCAGGAGTGGATCACTAGATAGCGGTCAAGAACATCCTGAAATACCTGAAAAGGAGTAAGGATATGTTTCTCATATATGGAGGTGACAAAGAGCTCATCGTAAATGGTTACGTTGATGCAAGCTTTCACACTGATCCGGACGATTCTAAATCGCAAACCGGATACGTGTTTACATTAAATGGTGGAGCTGTCGGTTGGTGAAGTTCTAAACAAAGCGTTGTGGCGGGATCTACATGTGAAGCGGAGTACATAGCTGCTTCGGAAGCAGCAAACGAAGGAGTCTGGATGAAGGAGTTCATATCCAATCTAGGTGTCATACCTAGTGCATCGGGTCCAATGAAAATCTTTTGTGACAATACTGGTGCAATTGCCCTGGCAAAGGAATCCAGATTTCACAAGAGAACCAAGCACATCAAGAGACGCTTCAATTCCATCCGGGATCTAGTCCAGGTGGGAGACATAGAGATTTGCAAGATACATACGGATCTGAATGTTGCAGACCCATTGACTAAGCCCCTTCCACGAGCAAAACATGATCAGCACTAAAGCTCCATGGGTGTTAGAATCATTACTGTGTAATCTAGATTATTGACTCTAGTGCAAGTGGGAGACTGAAGGAAATATGCCCTAGAGGCAATAATAATGTTATTATATTATTTCCTTATATCATGATAAATGTTTATTATTCATGCTAGAATTGTATTATCCGGAAACATAATACTTGTGTGAATACATAGACAAACTAAACGTCACTAGTATGCCTCTACTTGACTAGCTCATTAATCAAAGATGGTTATGTTTCCTAACCATAGACATGTGTTGTCATTTGATTAACGGGATCACATTATTAGGAGAAAGATGTGATTGAAATGACACATTCCATTAGCTTAGCACCCGATCGTTTAGTATGTTGCTATTGCTTTCTTCATAACTTATACATGTTCCTATGACTATGAGATTATGCAACTCCCGTTTGCCGGAGGAACACTTTGTGTGCTACCAAACGTCACAACGTAACTGGGTGATTATAAAGGTGCTCTACAGGTGTCTCCAAAGGTACATGTTGGGTTGGCGTATTTCAAGATTAGGATTTGTCACTCCGATTGTCGGAGAGGTATCTCTGGGCCCTCTCGGTAATGCACATCACCTAAGCCTTGCAAGCAATGCAACTAATGAGTAAAGAGACTTGCCGGCAACGAGATTGAACTAGGTATTGAGATACCGATGATCGAATCTCGGGCAAGTAACATACCGATGACAAAGGGAACAATGTATATTGTTATGCGGTCTGACCGATAAAAGATCTTCGTAGAATATGTGAGAGCCAATATGAGCATCTAGGTTCCGCTATTGGTTATTGACCGGAGACGTGTCTCGGTCATGTCTACATTGTTCTCGAACTCGTAGGGTCCGCACGCTTAAGGTTTCGATGACAGTTATATTATGAGTTTACTAGTTTTGATGTACCGAAGTTAGTTCGGAGTCCCAGATATGATCACGGACATAACAAGGAGTCTCGAAATGGTCGAGACATAAAGATTGATATATTGGACGACTATATTCGGACACCGGAAGTGTTCCGGGGAAGTTTTGGATAAAACCTGAGTACCGGGGGGTTACCGGAACCCCCCGGGGGGTTAATGGGCCTCATGGGCCTAAAGTGGAGAAGAGGAGGGGCGGACAGGGCAGGCCGCGCGCCCCCTCCCCCTCTAGTCCGAATTGGACAAGGAGGGAGGGGCGGTGCCCCCTTTCCTTCCTCTCCTCTCTCCCTTCCTTCCCCCTCTCCTACTTGGACAAGGAAAAGGAGGGAATCCTACTCCCGATAGGAGTAGGACTCCTCCCTGGCGTGCCTCATCATGGTCGGCCGCCCCTCCCCCTTGCTCCTTTATATACGGGGGCAGGGGGCACCTCTAGACACAACAATTGATCCTTGAGATCTCTTAGCCGTGTGCGGTGCCCCCCTCCACCATAATCGTCGATAATATTGTAGTGGTGCTTAGGCGAAGCCCTGCGACGGTAGAACATCAAGATCGTCACCACGCCGTCGTGCTGACGGAACTCTTCCCCGACACTTTGCTGGATCGGAGTCCGGGGATCGTCATCGAGCTGAACGTGTGCTAGAACTCGGAGGTGTCGTAGTTTTGGTGCTTGATCGGTCGGGCCATTAAGACGTACGACTACATCAACCGCGTTGTTATAACGCTTCCGCTTTCGGTCTATGAGGGTACGTGGACAACACTTTCCCCTCTCGTTGCTATGCATCACCATGATCTTGCGTGTGCGTAGGAAATTTTTTGAAATTACTACGTTCCCCAACAATAGTTACAATCATTGTCGAATCCCAAGATGTATACAAGGTCTATAGTACTTCACAACATGCTCAAACTCACATAATCCCAGTCAAATGAGAATCTAAATGCATTTCATAGTTATTACTTTGTAGGATGCAACAAAAACAACCATAACTCTACATCAGCCATTATAGAAGCAACATTTTGACATATCCCAATGTGTGAATGAAACGTGCAGAGAGAGCTTTTGAAGATGGAGCAGATAGGGCGGGAAAGATTGTATGTATGTGGACGAGAGATTAGGAGACAAATCTAACGAGACAGAGAGAGAGAGAGAGAGATAGAGAGAGAAAGAGAGAGGAAGAAGTTAGGTCTGTGAGAAAGATGGATACATGTAATATACATGAGGTCTGTGTGCATCTGGATTCTGTATACATGGAAGGAGAAGAGACAACATGTTTGATGAGAGAGCTGGAAAAACATGGACGAGAGGGGAAGGATCTCGTGGGTTGAGGGATTGACAATTTTGTGAGGGGGAGAGAGGGATTGGTAATTTTGTGCAAGAGAGAGAGAGAGGGTGGGGGAGGAGTTAGTCAGCCGTCGTCACATCACTCTACTTCCAAATGACCCCGCATTCTCTAGCGCGGTGTGGTCGCCGTCTTTGATCTGCTCGATGCCCTCTTTGAAGATTGAGGTGTTGTGCATGATGGGGTGCAAAGAAGCACAAGCGAGAGTGGTCGCCATATAACCTTGGATGGGGATGAATTGTGTGCTCGGGGAGTGTGTGTGTGTTGTGCTACGTGTCTCTCTCTCTCTCTGTGTGTGTGTCAGATATTGAGAGAAAACAAACCTAAGGAGAGAAATGGGTATTCACGAAGAGATTGTGCGGGCCTTGAGGTGGGCAGGGGTCGGGTGAGGGTGTCAAAATGTGCGCATTGATGCATTTGCATGTGACCGTGCGAGGGACGGACGAATCGAGAGAGATGGTTGTTGTGTTACGGATGCTCCTCTCTCTCTCCCTCTCTCTCTCTCCCTCTCTCTCTCTCCCTCTCTCTCTCTCTCACACACACACACAAGTAAACTAGAAGACCGTTCTCTCATGTATACACAACGTATCGGCATATGTCTATGTCTCACTCATGCATGATCATTTGCACATTCACACCTCTCTATGTCTGTATCACACGCACACCGTCTCCACATTGCCCTTCCGCCACAACACACATATGGACACATACACACGTTCTCTCTCAGTCACACACACAAAATCAGTATTAAAAAAACTAGGGCGCACCTAAAACGTCCAAATCCAAATAAACACGAACTGGAGCTAAATTCAAATATATGGAAATATTGCAGCGTCAAGAACTTTCACAGGAAAGAAAAGTTGAGTAATATTCGAGGATTGTTTTCACACACACAAAAAGGTTCGGTGGATGTCCTTCGAGCGTGACACGGTGACGCACCGTTTGATCGACCGCGCGGTCGTGGTTCACGCGCTTGCACAAGATTACATATCGTGGTTGTGGTACTAACTAATAAAAGCGCTGCCTAACTCTAATGTTTACGTGTACTTGTACGGTTTTCTTTTAAGTTTGACCAACCTTATACATAAAACAAAAGTAAGCTCCCACACGCGCACTCATCAATATGCCGCCGCCGTTGCGCATGTCGGCGCCCGCCTGCTCCGCCCAACAATTTCTCGCCCATCACCGCCGTGTCGCCGCCATCCCTGTGCCTTGAAGCCGAAGGCTCGCCCGCTCACGTCGTCTGCAGTCCCTCATCGTGATGCCGCCGTGCTGCCAAGCACACGAGCAGCTGGTGGAGCCGCGCCTATGCACGCAGCGTACGAAGAGGAGGACGAGCGCGTGCTCCAGCACGCCGGCGAGGAGGAACTAGCGTGTCATTGTCGTCTCCGCCCGCTCGGAGGAGGGGCGCATGGTGGCTGTCGCGGCGGAAGCCGGTCGCGCGTGCGTCGAGCCTGCAAACCGGGTGCGGACGCGGAATCTACCTTTGAGACCTTGGATGCCACGTGGATCCTGCAATATGAAGGAGCAATTTGGTTCAGTCGACTCATGTGAGCCGTTTGATGCAACATGGATGGCTAGAAGGGCTTCTTCCACCACTTCTGCCATCTTCTTCCTTCGTTCCGTCGAACTTCTTTCACAAATCGATTGACCGAAATTATACTACTAGTACGAACGTATTAAGTACAGTAGGAACACGAAGATACGAGCAGTAGTACCAACTGCAAGAAGAACAATAGTAAGACATAGTACTAGTACTAATGTTCGTACTAAAGAGTTCAAATAACGAGAAAGAATATAAACATAGTTCTGCTGGGGCCTTAGCACAACACACCCTTGAAAATAAACTAAGCAACTAGTCCGCTTGACACTGCAGTAGAACCAGCATGAGCGACGGCACTGCCACCTACTCGGAGTCCGAGTCCACGTCCTCGACTTCGTCCTCGTCCCTCTTCCTCTTCGTCTTCACCGACGCTTCTTTGCTTGAACCAGACACTGGGCTCTGCTTCTTCATCCAACCCTTGTAGATATTTAAACAAAGGTAGGCATCCATTGCTGCGTACAGGATGCATGTGATCTTCATCTAATGTCTTCGACTCCCATGCATGATGAAACTCGTGATGAGGTTTCTTCAGTTTAGCGTACGAAGGATCAATCATGGCTGCTGCTAGGGTCAGCATTGAAGGTTGAGAGGAGGACACCAGGCTTGCCTTCTGGAGATCGAAGGGCTGGCCTACAACGAGACCTATCCGATGCAGGACATCCCTGTCGTTCTTAAAGCCTACAGTAACGAATTTCACTCTTTTTTCCTTGAGGAAGTTCTTAAAATCCTGGCACTCAACGTCGGCATAGCATATGTGGTAGACCAAGCAAACGTTATGTACGCAAACCTGGATCACGGCAGGCTTCTTCCTCTCTTCGTCCTTTAGATCCTTCTCTCGTCCCAGGACTGTGGTGTACTCAACATCTAGCCCAGCGACCCACTCATCCGTTGAACTGTTGAACATGCGTAGGAAGCAAGCAAGCCATGCTTTCACCGTCTCAGATCCACGTGTGGAGATGACGATGAACTGATCGCCGGTGATGGCTCTAACCTGGTACTCAGCGGCGACCATGGAGATTTGGGAGGCCATGGATTTTGGAGGAGGGTTAGGAGAAGTTGAACTGTTGTTCCCCGCAAAAAAAACTAGGAGCAAACTAATGTGAAAGGACGGGATGACTGGGAGCGAACTATTGTAAGGTAGAAGACGGGGACGAGTAGGGCGTGCGAACGGCGTGGGGTTGCTGGCTTGCCCGGTGGATAAACAGCTGCAAGCCCCCAAAGAGTTCTCGAGAACTATGCGGGATCCACTAGATGTCATGTCTACTAGACCCATATCGTAGGCCTGACGGTATAGCTTCTGCTTGTTTGCACGCCATGCCGGCGCATGGATGTAACTTCACTTAATTCCGTCAAATGTCGCGCCACCCATGACCTTCGCCTCCCTCGCGCGGTCGCGCCTTTTGAGACTTCGACCGGCTATAAATGAGCAACTTTTTTGCCTTTTTTAGACAAGCAATTTTTTTGCCTACTCCGCATGCATAATACTCCCTCTGGTCCTTTTTACTCTCGTCAACCGTTTGAAAAGTGTTTGACCAAATTTATACTTTTTAACACCACCTTATATTAATTAACCAGCCACACCAGTACACTCATTCGATACAATATTCACCACACAGGGCGGTACGTTATTTACAAGGATACCATCTAATCTATTGTCAAAGCTATACTTAGCGATTAAGTGCGCCACCTTATTGGCCGAACGGCTAATCTTTGACAATTGAAGATTGTTGATCAACTTCGAGATGCTCAACGCTTTCATCTTCAGGTCACACATAGCAGACCTGTCATAGTCCCCCGATGCAAGAGACGCCACCACCAAAGCGCAATCAGTCTCTAAAATTACAGGATTATGAAGAGAAATACCTATGTAGAGACCGGCAATGCAAGCCCTAAGCTCCGCTTCCTCCATGCTTTGACAGGCATCAATGAAATCCCACGACCAAATTTATACTAAAAATATCAATATCTTCAATACTGATTATAATGAGTATAAGAACTACGTTTTATAATGAGTGTAAAAATATTGATTTGACATTGTGAATGTTGACACATTTTTCTATAAGTCTGGTGAAAGTAGAGGTACATTGACTTCAGACAAAAGTTAAATGCACAATGCAGACTAGTTCCTCCGTCCAGGTGCGTGTCATGTCCTATCTTGTCATCACAACAAGGTTAGCTATTAGAGTACCACTACCTCCCTTCTAGTTTAAAGGGCTCGATTCAAAATTTTCACCTACTCTTAGCAAGATAGTAGAGGTGGTGGAATAGTTTTTGAAGTCTGCAAAAGTACTCAACTAGTGATGTCGTTCTTCACAAAAAAATGTGTTTACCAATGCATGCATGAACACTAGTTACTCTAACCCCCATCTCTTCTTTAATTCTTTGCCACATCAGCATGTTTGCTATTCCCGTGTGCATGATACCAGCTAAGATACCACCATTATGGCCAGCCTTAATCATCGCATGCAATAATTTAGTGCACCTTGAAATATGAACATGTGTGGGGCGTGTATGTTTTTAATGACTTGAGACTATACCTAGACCGGCATGCAAGATGACTTATTATGCACCGTTCCCCATACCTGTAGGAAGCCCGTTCGTCTCCAAATCTTTTCCTCTCCATGTGTGGAAACAATATGCCTGCCAAACTCTCCTTCTCCCTCCGGTGGTCCCACCACTCCACCCCGTGTGAAAAAATCTGCATGCATGACTCTCCTCCCCCCACGCTCGTCCAATCCGTTGTGACCAGCAATATTTCCACCCCTTCGCTCCCCCGTAATTTACTCCAACAAATATGCCCACGTAGCTGTTACTTAAGTGCATGTGCATTGGGTCACTGACATATGGGCCCAACAGGGGTCTAGCCCACATGTCAGTGACGCAACTGGACCTGCAGTTAAGCCAGTGCAGCTCAGTCCATATCTTACGTAGGTCTGCCATTGCTCGCTATAAATACTGCGCCTCCCACGACATCGCTATCTCCTCCCCCTCACGTTCACGTTCATCGCTATATCCTCCCCCTCCCTCTCACGTCGACCACCATGGCATCGCCCCTCCCAAGCCCTAGGAGCCCCTCGCTGCACCGCGCGGACGGTCACGCGTCGCTGTTCCGTTCCTCGCCGCCACTAGTCGAGGAGGACGCGTCGGTGTTCCGCTCCTCGCCGCTATGCAACGTGTCGCCGTTCTATTCCTCGCCGCCACTAGTCGAGGAGGACGCGTCGGCATTCCGCTCCTCGCCGCGACGCGTCGAGGTGGATGCGTCGGCGTTCCCAATCTCGCCAGCATGCGCGCCGGAGGACGCCTCGGCTCCCCACTATGAGGAGAACGCCGCGCCGACCGCCGAGCCCCCCAGCCTTGAGGAGCTTTGGAAAGAAATGGATGTCGCCTTGTGGGAGGCTTTGCCTCCAGCAGAGCGTGCCAAAATAGAGGCAGAGAAGAAGGCCAAGGAAGAGAAGCGCACTGCAGAACAAGCTGCCTGGGAGGCCTATGTCGTGTCTGAGAGAGTCCGGCAATTGGCTCTTTGGCAGAAGGCTCGTGCGAGGGACGTGAAGGTGGCAGAGGACGCCCATGCCGATGCCTTGAGTGCAGTCGGGCCCAAGCGCCTCATCTACTCTTGGCGGTACACGGAACGGGTGCACGCTTCCAGCGAGGAGGAGTACCTGTTGGCACCGGATCACCACACCGGTGAGATCACGCTCGCCTGTTGGCAAGCCGCCAATCAGCACCTCGCGAGTTGCGAGGCTGAGAGGCGTTGTGTCAGCGCGCTGGGAAACGGCCGCGCACCAAGGCACTCGTGGCGCGCCGCAAGCGCTCCTGCGAGTGCCGTCGCTTTTAGGAGGAGTATAATTTTTGTTTCGTAAGGCGATCTCATTAGTTTTGGGACGCAAATGATAAATCCCGAACGTTCAGGAATTTTTAGCGTCCTTAATTAGGTATGTAAAAGGGAAAGTTTGGAAACTTTGTGTATTCGTACGCATTTTGCAAGTACGTGCATATAGCACAAACTTTACTATATACTATCGCACTACACGTCTCTCTCGATATATGCTTGCAGACTGTGCTACTCCCTCCGTCTAGGTCAATAAGTCATCTTTGGTTGTGCACCGTGACCAAGAAGGAGGGAAGACTTATACACCTAGACGGAGGGAGTACTACTATTACTTATGTACGTGCAAATGCACGTTTTAACATTATGATGCGGTTTTTGTAAAAGTAGAAAAACAGCACTGGTCAAGCTTGTGAAACGATTCAATGCAAAACAAATGCAAAAATGCTCGTTTGATTGTTTACTTTTAGCTTCCTTCTCTGTGGTTATTTCTCTGTCGTACTTTGTACGGAGTATCTCACTGGTTGGAAAGGCATGCAAATTCCCAAACCGCTTCCTACACCCTGTATCGAATTTTTTGCCTAACAAGTTGTGTCGTGCAATTGGAATTCCAACTTGAGTACTACTACTAGTAGGAGTACCAGGGGCCAGTTCTTTTAGGCTTCTAGATTAGTAATCCCATAACTACTACCTCCGTCCTGGTTTATTGGTCCCCATTGTAATCTGTGTCAAATTTTGATCATAAATTTAACTAATGAAATGTTAGTGCATGTCACATGCACTACTCCATCTGTCTAGGTGAGTAAGTCATCTTAGGCTGTGCACCGTGACCAGGGAGGAGGAGAAAATGAGAAACGTTAATGTTTATTTGCTAATTAATAGTATTGCATGCAATGAACTAACCACTGCATGTCATGTTTGATATCTCAAGTCATTAAAAGCATGCGCACTCTTTATCTCTTATTGGTTGATATGTCAAGAAACAAGAAACGAGGTAGAAGTTAATGCACCGCGCCTAAGAGTTTTGGGATTATTTGGTTTTCATAAGATGAGTTACACACCTAGACGGAGGGATTACAATGGTGAGGAATAAACCAGTTAAATCTTTGGTCAAAATTTAGCACAAATTACAATGGTGAGGAATAAACCAGGATGAAGTAGTAGTTTAGAAGCCCAAATAAATGAGTGAGGCGCCTTATTGTTACTCTCCACTGTGACTAGTCTTGTGGGAAAAGCTGGGGAAGCCGCCAAAAGAACTGGCCCTAGGAGTAGTAGCTAGGGATCGAGTGTGCGAGATGAACCGGAGAAAGTAAATGCAGAGAGATGAAATGCAAAAAAGACGGAGGGATGTGATGGTTGCTTGTCCGTTTATTTTACCAGGCCACTTATTACTGGGAGTGGTTGGGTTTTGTGATATGACGGCTTTACTGCCGCGCCACGAGCAGGGTGAGAGGTGAGACTCCCGTGCAGCGGCGCCCTCTACACTTGTACTTCATCGGTCGTGGTTTATTAGTCCCCCATTGAATTTTACTGAAGATTTAACTGACAAAATGTTAGTGCATGTCAACAAAAACTATATCGTTGGATTCGTATTTGAACATAGTTTTGAATGATATAATTTTAGGTGACATGCATTAGCATTTATCGTACAATATATAATGTTAGTTCAATTTTTGGTCGTACTAATCTATAGTAGTAAGGTGCCCGTGCGTTGCACCGAAGAGTGAAATGCATTGATCGGGGAGTTGTTTATTTTGACAAAGGATGTGGGGGTCATCTCATGTGTAACGGGTATCGATAGGTTTCTTTAGATATTATTTCATCTCTAGAGCTCACAAACATCCAAGTGAAATAGATAAAAAGGTATATTTTGCAAACAAAAGCGTTCAACTGTTCAACCTGCATCCGAAACTTGTGAAGAAATAACACTTATTGTGCTTTGCAAGAAATGATCTTTAAGAATTAGTTTTTGAGTATCGATTGTTATACATGTTGGCTACAGATGACATGGCACTTTCTTATAGTCAACAGTTGGATATACTATTAAGTAATATTAACCATGCCCTTATACACCTAGACGGAGGGATTAAATCAGGATGACTTGCAAGCGGGCAGAGGAGATGTAAGAAATGGTTCATCGTAAGTCTTTCACCAGTACTATAGTAAAAATTCATACATGGAAGATTCTATACTAAACCATAAACGGATACACTTTTATTCATGCGTGATACTCCAATAGAGCAAGATCCTGCATGGAAGTCTCCACATGCTTAGACAGCGGATTACATTGAGCAAAGACTAACGATCAACATTTAACTTGATAACGCGTATGTCCAGGTGAACCTCCTTGGAGTCCCCGTGCACCGCGTCGGCGGGTAAAGGATGCCATGGGTTTTCCAAGTCCACTTGGTGGGATAGTCCCAGCTCCCCAAAGTCCAAGTCCGTTCGATGAGGCCGGTGTCGCCCTGACGAACATTACAGAGACGGGGTGGCGGCCTGCGCGGGCCTTGCCGGTGCCCACGATCAAGAGGAAGACGCTGCCGTCCTCCTCCGAGACTAGCAGGCGGCGGTGATCCTCCAGCGACTTCGGCATGGTGAACGGGTAGCACATCTCGTACTTGATGTTCTCCGCCAAGGGCCAGCAGTGACTGCTGCACGCATTCGTGAGGTGATGCACCATGTCTGCCGGTGAGCCACAAAATGGCATCGGGCACTCATAGCAGTGGACGAAAGGCTCCTTGGAGGCATCGGCGAGGCCGTCCATGAAACGGGAGTGGCTGTAGGGGACGTTGCGCCAGTTGAATATATGAGCAAGTTACTACGAGATTTAATCCGAATAAGCACAAAATAAATCATGACGGCTATAACAGAGATGAAACTAATCATGTGGACTAGCATAGTAGTAGGATACAGAGTAGAAACATGAATTCTACCACGATTTCGAACAGGAAGGACAGAAACACATACGGTGCAACGGGAGCAGCACCGTTGGTGTTAAGGTTGTAGCCAATGTCCAAACACCACATAGACACGGTCTTTGAGCATAGTTCGTTGTCGTTCCACGCTCGGGCATTGAAGTTTGTAACTATTTTAGATTAGAATATACTACTCCTCTGGTGCTAGTAGTAGAGCAGAGTCCTACTCTACTACTCTACTCAAGCAAGTTAGGGCATAGCACTGTAGGGAGTACCAGTACTGTGATCACTCAAGCAAGTTGTCTGGCATCGACATGACCCTACGCTGCTGGTATGTGTCTCATAAGTCAAGCGGCATGCTGTAGTCATCATCATCTATCCACTTCCACAGCACATATTCGCTTCTCCATCTTTGTCTGCACATAATCTCGTCCAATCTTCCATCCCCGCTAAGGCGCCTCCCCCCTCGTCCGAAACCCAAGCACTAACAATGGTAGAACCGAGCAGTGTCCGCCGAAAGAGTGGCTGGAATTCGCTCCCCACAGAGGTAATCAAGCTCATTGTTTCGCGTGTGGACAATCTCAGTACCATGCCGCTCGCTGCGTGCTCGTCGGGGCTGTACCATTTACTCAAAGCCCTCAGGACGGAGTTTTTAAGCCAGCTCCTTGCTTGTTGATGCCGCCTGATCTTCAGAAACGGCGTGTCACACAGCATAACGATTATAGGGTGGCAAGCATCAACCCCCTTGACTGCGATCCGATCCCCGTTAGCCTCAACTACATTAACGGTATGTACTGAGTCAGCATAAACACGTCTTGGATGGTGCTCGTCGATGGTCGCGACAGCTGGATGCTCGTGGAGGTCTACACCCGGCGATTGATCCCCCTTCCTTCGATTAACACTGCACTGCTTTGGCACCCATCCCAGAATACTCGGAGTCTTACAGTAGCCAACATCATACCAAGTTTGATTTGCTCAAGGTTGTAATCTGCCAAGTGCCCACAAGATCTACGAATTATAAAGACTTCAGGCTAATTGCGTTCTTCAACGGTGGTCTCGCCTATCTGACAGGTCACTGCGGTAAGTGGATAAATCTGCACGTCCATTGCAGGATCATACATCCTCCATGGTTCTCTGATGCCATTGAACACAAGGGCTTCATTTACGCTGTTGACTCCTTCTATGGGTGGATGTATTGCTGGCCTACTCCAGTCATCGCTACAAACGGCTGTTACAACAGTATGTTACTTTCCTATGATATCATGATGGCTTGCTTATATTACTGTCAACATTTGCTGAAAAAATATTCATGCTCATAACATGTTGTTCTTAAGATTGACTAAATCAAGAGCCCTTTTTTATTTGACTCCAACTTGATATGATGTTGTAGGCCGCCTGGTGTCCCTACCCTTCCTAATCCCAGAACCTTTCAAAGAAAAGAGGCATGGCAGTTGCAGGTGGTTCCTGGCTCGATCAGACGACGACGAAAGATTGATGATCGTTCGCACGTATCGGACGTGTTGTTTCGCGGAATACAATCACAGTCACTGCAAGGTCTTTGAGCAGGATCCCAGCTTCTCTGGGCCTTCAGGAATTTTTGACTGGAGGCTGGTAAGTAGCCTTGGTACACGCTCTCTGTTTGTCAGACTGAATTATCCGATTAACCAGGAGATAACTGACGGCAAGGATCATGATGGCAGCGCGGTTTCGTTCATTAGGCAAAACTGTGTGTACACAGCGTACCATGCGTCTCTGCATGCACCATACCCTGATATGTGCCGCCACGCTCTGCAGCCCAAAGCAGGAGAGAGGGTCACAAGTATCAGACTTCGACCTGCTGGCTGGAGTTTCCCCTGTCAGGAACCCATCTGGTTCAAGCCGTCGGCCAATCTCCACAGCTTAATAAATAGTAACGTCTAACTGAGCCAGTTAGATGCGTACACTTGGTGTAGTAGGATCTTTATTTAGTTTGATGCATACACTTGTTCTTTTTTGGTAGCCCTTTTGTAATGATGGCTGATGTTTGGTTTGGAAGAGAGAGTTGCGTCTTCACTCTTCCGGCCTGCTTACTGCTTCTATTGCACCCCCAGCCCTGGTTGCTGCTGCTGCTGTTTTCAATGTACAATCAGTAGTATATTTCGTCTGTTGGTTGAATAAATGTGTTGTTAGAACAACAAACACAATGTTTTGGAAGTCGTTGCACGGTTCGATCCTTTCGTGCCCCGTACCGTACGTAGCGCATACTATTTTTCGTACGGAACACATTTTCCACTTGTTGATAACATGCAGCCCACTGATGAAGGCCCAACAGAGAAGCCCATAATTAACTGGAAGGGAGGCTCTCACATGAATTCAGCCCAGGTACATGCTCATGGTCCCCTAAACATAAATAAGTAAATAAATAAATAAAGCTAAATGCTCATGCACCAGTTCTTTGGGAAAATAGGTAGCCCAGTATTTCTTTTTGAAGAATACCAAAGCTAGGCCTATTTGTTTTCTCTCAATTATTGGGATGCAAATCTTTCAAGATGAGGAGGGATGCATTCCGGCCTGGCTTAAGAGTACGGTCAATGTCTGTTAAGAGTAATATCAAAAGGGGTTGAAAATTCCAAAAAAATTATAGCAAATGGGATATAAGTTTCTTTTTTGTTTTTGTTCTTCACTGATATCTTATACGTATTTCATTGGATTTAACATGACATAGTACTGATTTGTTTTTAAATTTGTTTTAGTATGGCTATTAATTTTTGGATTAAGAATATTTCGTTCCCTAGCAAAAATTTGCAAATTTTTAAAATTTCCCACATATTTAGTTAATTTTTTGACCCTGGTACTGACCAGAAAATGGCCAGCAATTCTAAAAATGGAAAACGGGCTGCAATAAATTCCATATGAATTAGAAAATGAGTAAAAATTATAAAAATAATAGCAAATGGGCTGTACACGCCACAGAGGCTGACTTGTTTACGCAAGGCTTTGTGAGTAAACACACGATTCTAGCAGCAGTGACTGTTGGTTGTCCATCCAATGGCCGACGTGCTTCTTCAATCTCTGATCTTCTTGCTCCAGCCGCCTAGACTAGTGCCGGCGGGACTGCCTGCTCCCTCCTCTTGTGGCCCGCTGTGATGCCGCGCGGGCTTCCCCGGCCCACCCTACTCCCTCCGCTGGCCTGGCCGCACGCAATCAACTGCCTCCTTATTACGCGAAAAAAATGATTCCTCCCACTGACATCTGGGGCGCACCGGTTGGGAGGCTGACCTGTGGGCCTACTAAGTTGACGCGTACGCAGGGCTTGTCAACTTAGTCAACAAACGATTCTAGCAGCAGTAACCGTTGGATTTGAATCGAACAGTCCTGCTGCTTCTTCAATCGTTGCTCTTCTTGCACCAGCCGCCCAAACCAGCGCCGGGGAGACCGCCTGCTCCTGCCTCCAGTGGCCAGCTATGATGCCGTTGAGGCCTCATCACCCCTACTACTCCCACCGCTAGCCAGGCCCTGCGGCAACGGCAGCCTCACACCGCAGCCGAACCAGTGAACCCTCGTACTCTCCGCGTGGGCATCCACTGCCGTGTCTTCCCCGGCTCCGCGTCGTCCCCTTCCTAGGCCTCGTCGTCGTCCATCGCTTTGGTGCTCTCAGCGTGGCGTGGTCAACGTGGTCAATGACATTCCATTGGAAGAGTACTGTACGTGGAGAGGCTGACAGCTGGGTCCACGGCCACAGCCCAGTTTTTTGTGATTTGCCAAGTAAATCGCTTTGTCAGGCCCGTTGGGCTGCAAATCTTTCAAGATGAGGAGAGCTTTCATTCGGCTGGCCGAGAAAATGGCCCATCAGTAATGAGAAATAGGTTGTACATTTTTGAAACACATCAAACCGGCAATTAGTTTCAAATATCTTTTTTTCATTTCGAGATTTTAAATTACATTAATTTTTATGCGTGGAGAATTTGTTGGATTTTATATTGATATACATTTATTTTTAAAATCAGTTTGAATGTGAGTCGAAATTTCGGGATTAAAAACAGTTCGGACCACACCAAAATATGCAAAATTTCGTATATTTTTTTAACCGTGGCCACAATATGGGTTGTAATGCTAACAAAAAGAATATGGGCTCCAAAAAACCTTAATAATTAGCAAATGGGCTGTAAATTATTAGAAATAATGGCAGATGGGTTGTATGCTGTTTTCCACATATTTGAGGCTTTCCTAAAAAAAGGTTGACGCACAAGCAGTGACTGTTGGATGGCCATCCAACGGCCGTCGTGCTTCTTCAATCTCTGCTCTTCCTGCTCCAGCCGCTCAAACAAGCGCCGGAGGGACTTCCTGCTCCATCCTCCCCGCGGCCGGCTCTGCTGCCGCGCAGGCCTCACCGCCCCACCATACTCCGATCGCTGGCCTAGCCATCCCTCTACTCACCCACACCTGCTGTTATTCTCCGGCGACGGCAGACGAACCAATAAACCCTCGTACAGTTGTACTCCCCTCCGCGTGGGAAACAACTGCCGAGTCTTCCCTACCTCCGTGTCTTTCCCTTCCTAGGCCTCGCCGTCATCCACCGCCCTGGTGCTCTCGGCGCAGCCTGGTCAACATGGTCAACGACCGACATGCATCTTAAGTGGATTGTACGTGGAGAGGCCGACAGCTGGGTCCACAGCCACACGCAAGGAAATGCCTCCTTATTACGCGCAAAATAATGATTCCTCCACCTGACATCAGGAACCCACCGAAAGGGCCTCTGTATTTCACGAAAAAACGTTACCGTCGCTGACAGCTCGGATCCACCAGCTATATCTTCGCACGCAAGGAAGTGCCTCCTTATTACGAACAAAAAAATTAATACTCCCCCTATTAGCTGGGACCAAGTATAGTGGCAGGCTGACTTGTGGGCCTACTAAATTTACGGGGACGGAGGGCTTTGTCAACTTAGTCAATATGCACGATTCTAGCTCTAGTGACCGTACGATGTCCATCCAATGGCCGTAGTGCTTCTTCAACCTCGGGTCTTCTTGCTCCAGCTGCCCAAACCAATGCCGGTCGTGCCTCGTGCTCCTGCCTCCCGTGACCGGCTACGATGTGGCGGAGGCCTCACTGCCCCCTACTACTCCCACCGCCGGCCAGGCCATCCCGCTACTCACCCACACCCCCTGTTATTCTGCGGCGACGGCAGCCTCACACCGCAGCGAACCAGTGAACCCTCGTACTCCTCTATGCATGGGCATCCACTGTCGCGTCTTCCCCGGCTCCGCGTCGTCCCCTTCCTAGGCCTCGCCGTCGTCCACCGCCCTGGTGCTCTCGGCGTGGCGTGGTCAACGTGGTCAAGGAACGGCTTCCATCGGACGTGGACTGTACGTGGAGAGGCTGACAGCTGGGTCCACGGCCGCAGCAAGGAAGTGCCTCCTTATTACGTGCAAAATAATTATTCCTCCACCTGACAGCGGGGACCCACCGGACGAGCCACCGTATTTCGCGAAAAAAATGTTTCCCCCTGACTGCTGGGACCCACCAGCTACATCTTCGCACGCAAGGAAGTGCCTGACAGTCGAGACCCACCTGGTCGAAGCGTGCGTAGCGTTGTCATTCTGGTCGTGAACGTGTCGTAGTAGAGGCACGCACGTGTCATAGTAGAGGCGCGCACGTAGCATGTACACGTACGTACAGCGGCCAGGGTGCAAGAAAGAAAATACGGCCACGTATGTGTACATACGGGCGTGGTCTCGAACGCCTAATCGGGCATACGTATGGCCAGGGCTCGTGTACATGGCTAGGTCGGAACGAAGAAACAGCATCGTCGTCGTGTTCATGGGGAGGCAACAGAATGCGTCGTGTTCATTGGGAGGCAACAGAATGCGTCGTGTTCATGGGGAGGCAACTGTCGGATTTCGGGTTCCGGCAGACCCTTGAGGTTCGAACACTGGGGTGCGCGAGGAGATCTCTCCCCTACCTATCTACGTCCAATCTCCTCGCGTGATCTAAACTGGAAACAACGAACAACACAAGGGACACAAGGTTTATACTGGTTCGGGCCACCGTTGTGGTGTAATACCCTACTCCAGTGTGTGGTGTGGTGGATTGCCTCAGGGGGTTGATGATGAACAGTACAAAGGAAGAACAACCTCGCGAGAGGTGTTCTTGAGCTGGTGCGATGAACTGCTAGGGTGAGTTCAGTCGCCTCTCTCTTTCTCTCTGCTAGGGCTCTACCAGTTTTCTGGATGTCCCTCTACTCTATGGTGGCTAGCCCTATTTATAGAGGCCCTGTGCCTCTCCCCAAATAATGAGCGGGAAGGGCGCCATCACTTGGCCATTTTGAAGGGGAACATATAGTACAAGTTATCCTGACCAAAGGTGGTCTTCGGCTGCCAAAAGCACTGGTGATGACGCCGTCTTGGGCTCCACGGTGACCTCTGCCCTGCCGCTCTGCTGGTCTTGGTCTCGTTGCACCAGAATGGCAACCTTTGCCCGATGCCTTGGCCTGCGCTTGCCCCCTTTGCACCGAAGGGGAAACAAGGACACTGCGCAGGCCGGCGCCCGCCTGGTCTCGATCGTCATGGCTTGCGTCACGGGCTCCACGCGAGGTATCCTCGCCTTGATCTCTCCGTCTCCTCGCGAGCCTGCCTGGTGAGGCCGCCTCAGAGGAAGCTTCTGGTCGTCCGCCCCGCGAGGCTTGGCCCCTCGCGAGGGTCTTGAGCTTGAGATGATGAAGATGGGCCGCGCTGGGCCCCCACTTGATCCACGCCGCAGGCCGCAGGCAGGCAAGTCTGGGGACCCCCGTTCCCAGAACGTTGACAGTGGCCCCCAGGCCCAAGGCACGCCCGGGCTTGGCCCAGCAGGGAAGAGAAGGGGCAAGCGCGAAGCGCCGCGGGCCCGAACAGCCTGCGGCCTTGGGTGCTGTGTGGCGATTGACTGGACGTGGGCGTATGCGCTTCCCCACGACGCCTTGTTACGCGCCTGGCTAAGCGGACACGTAGTTGCACACAGTTGTTCCTCCTTTTCGCTGCTCGCCCGCCTCCTACCTTTCCTTCTTCTTTGAGCTCCAGCCTCTGCCGCCAATCCGGCTCGAGTTCTTCCTCCTCTTCACCGCCATGGCGCCGACGAAGAAAGGAAAGGGAAAGAAGCCCGCGCCTTCGCCCCGCACACCTTCGGCAGTGACCCCCGCCGTCGCCTGGTCGATCATACTCAATCCAAAAGCTTTGGACAAGGTCCGCTCTGCCCTTGCAACTATCTTCAACGAGTGCGGCAGGACCACGGCCTGGCCTGCGTCCCATGCCTCCCTTGATAGGATCGTCACGGAGGTCTGATTCTTCGCCGATGCCCTATGGGCGGGTCTAGTTCCCCCCTTTTCCGCCTTCTTCAATGCGGTGCTCTCCCATTATCAGATCCGCGTGATGCACCTTGGGCCGGAGTCCATTACTCTTCTGGCTGTCTTTGCTTTTGTTTGCGAGGCGATGATAGGCATTCCTCCTTCTGTGGCCCTACTGCGCCACTTCTTTTCCTTGCACCTAAGGGATCCCACTCAGTGCTCAGGGTGTGTGAGCTTCCTAGCCGTGCCAGAGACGACCGCTTCAGGGATCGACTTCAGCCTTCCTCCTTCTAAGGCCAGGTTCAGAGAGCGGTGGCTATACGTGGACGTTGGAGTGCCCAACCCTCTGCTCTCGCACCCGACCTCGCCTGCTGTTCCTCACGCGGGTTGGGACCATGAGGTGCTCGCGAGCCCCCGGCTCGCCTTCGTCTGGCGCTGCTTCCAGAGTTTGAGGGCGCTCAACATGACAGCGCCCAAGGTGGTGAAGGAGTTCCTCCAATGTCGCATTGCTCCTCTTCAGCGCCACTCTCGCCGGATGTGGGACTTTATGGGGCATAGAGACCGCATGCGGCTTCAAGAGGCGGACTTGGCGCCTGAAGTGCTGCAGACGGTGCTCAGGGTCTTGACTGGCGATCCTTCCCCAGGCAGCCTTCGGAGTAACGGTGTCCTCTTGTATCTTTGCTCCGGAAGGGCCGATTTTGTGAGGCAGATGCCCAGCTTCGACGAGTGGGGACTGCGCCCTGCTGGCTTCATGGGGCCCCGCGAGAACCCAGCCTCCATGGTTGCTTCCCCTGCCGCCCACAGCAGTCCTTCCTCGGGCGACAGGGAGGGGAGACGAGAACCAGCGAGAGTTGAGGCGCCCGATGTCGAGGTGCTGATGCCGCGAGAAGCCTCGAAGGCGGCATCTCCCGAGGCCCGCCCTGGAGCTGCGGCAGGTGCGGAGTTGCTGCCTGTGGTTCCTGAGGCCGGGGCTCCCGAGCCCCCAGTCGTTCCTCGCGAGGCGACGCCTGACGGCGCTCCCCAGGCTGACTCCTCCAGCGCTGATCATCTTGATGCTTCTTCCACACCAGGGGCCGACCCCCTGCGCCGGGCTCTTAGGTCGGTTCCACGTAGACTTCGAGGCCCTCCGCAAGAGGAAGGAGGCCTTGGGTGACGACGACCGCCCTTGCCGCTTGTTGAAGCGCAGGAAGTACCTTGCCATGGACGAGTAAGTCTTCTTCTTTCCTTGCTCATTTACTTTGCTATCCCTGCGACTGATTGTGGCCCTTTCAGGCCCTGCCTTGCGGAACCCGCTGAGCCAGCCCGGGAGCCATCCCCCCAAGCTTCGCCTTCTTCGCTGGCCCTGGGCTCGCCGAGCCCAAGCGGCACCCCTGCTGCCAGACCAGTTGATGGAGTGGTCCGTTCCATAGGGCACCTCGAGCCTGCGCGCCCGCTGTCCTTTCTTCACGAGTCCTCCTGGGGCACATCCGGCCTGCCCCGTGTTCCTCCTCTGATCATAGATGGTGAATGTCTGAAGTCTGTCTTTGGCTCCTCCTCCGTGGGTGGACCGACGCCAGGCCGGATTCCCAGAGAGGTTTGTTCGGCGATGGCTAGGGCGCCAGCCCCCAGCCCCGCGCCGGGAGGGGGCCTGCCGCCTCGAGGCCCTCCGCATGCTCCGGTGGAAGAAAGTGATGCGGAAGACGTGCTCAGGTGCGTTCGGGAGTGACGCGCCCTTCACGAAGAGTTCCTCCAGAGGGCGGCGGATGCGGTGAGCCGGATCGGAGCAGAGCTTGTTGACGAGGATGCACGCCTCGAGGCTGAAGGTTTGCGCCTTGCTGAGGAGAGGCGCAAACTAAAGGTAGCCATCGCCCTCGTGCGTCACCAGCGTGATCTCGAGAACGCGAAGGCTGAAGCGTTGCTGGCAGCTTCGCGGGAGGCCTGCTCCCAGGCCGTCGAGGAGGCTCGGGAAGAAGACCGACGGCGCAAGGATGCGGAGGAGCGCGCGTGGGAGCTCCTGGCCTGGGGCAACTCCCTGGAGCAGCAAGTGGAACTGCGCCAGGCGGCCCTTGAGTCAATGGAGGGGGCCCCTGTTGATCGGGCGGAGCTTCTGAAGCGCGAGGAGGCGCTGACGCTGGAGGCCGTTGAGCGCAACCTTGATCTTGAGCGGTTGGAGACGAGGGAGCACCTGGTGGCTCCGGCGGAGGATGACGTTGCCACGCGTGAAGCCCGGGCCCAGGAAGAAGTCAATCGTCGCGTGGCGGAAGCTCGCTCGGCCTTCGAGCGCGAATACGAGACGAGGTTGGGGCTGATCAAGGCCGAGGCTGAGGGCAGGACTGCGGCCCTCAGGGCCAAACTGGCTGAAGTGACGCGTCGTGCGGACTCCTATGCAGCCGCCCTCAGCGCAGCACAGGCGGAGCTGTCCTCTTCCCGGGCTGAACAGCTTCTTCTCCAACAGAGGGTTGATGACGCCGAGGCCATCGCGTGGAGAAATGAGGACGAGATCCGTCGGCAGCGGGTCCTGGAGCGTGAGCATGCCCCCATGCTTCAAACGCTCAGAGAAAGGGCCAACACAGCTTTGGGCAACATCTGCGAGGCTGCCGCCAAGGAGCCGCACGAGGTCAACTACGCCGGCAACCTCCGGTTTTTCACCGATGTGGTGACGCTTCTGGAGAACCGCTCCGAAAGGTCCAGTTGGCTTGTCGAAGAGAGGAGCCGAGCCTTGCTCAGGCGTGCATTCTCCCGTGTCTTCAGCTATCTGCTGGACAGGGACCCCCACTTTGACTTCGATGCTGCCATCGCAGCCGTGCCCATAGCCGTCCGGGGTGCCCTGGCGCGATGGGTGGAGGCCAAAGTGGACGCCCTTGTCAGGGCCTTTGCGTCTGATGATGATGGCGTGGTTGTGGACGAGCCTGGCGCTGACGGAGATGCTGGCGGCGGTGGCGGCAATGTCAACGACGCCAGCGATGCCTCCGAGGATGCCCAAGGAGACGCGGTGAGTGATATGCCCGACTGACCGCATGTCACTGTTGTTTATCCTGCACGAAGAAGGTTCGGGCTTGGCCCTGAAGAATGTAAGAGCATTTTGGGAGGGGTAGCCCCTCATATAAAGGTTTGCAATTAGTACCCTGGCAAGCATAATGTTGCGTGTGTACTTAGCCGCTGGCCCGGTGATGGGTCAGCTGACTTGTGTACCTTCCGACCCCGACGAGTCCCGAGCGGGCCTGCGGGGGCCGCTGCACCTCGGGTGTCTTCTGATTAACTTGTAGATTCCGCGATGAAAACCTCCGGAAAGGGTGTGGTAACAGCGGTCCTGGTTGTAAACGTGCCTGGCCCAGCCCAGCTCGCGAGGGGCTCGCGAGGGGGGCAGCCGATGCTAACTTTGGACGCAAAGCCGAAACCAGAACGCGAGAGATTGCTCGAACGAGACTAAACACCCCTTCCCCCAAACACACGCAAGCATCGAGCTCAAATCCAACTTAAATCCAAATCGAAGAACTTGTCAACAAGGAAAGGAAAAAGCAAAAGGCCGCGTCCGGCACCTAGTCTAGTCTTCGAAGTCTTCTCACCAGTGCGGAGCTAAGTGCTGCCACTGGGCATGGGCGGGAGCCACCGAGGCCCGAGGGCGGCTCTCCGGAGACTCCGGGGCGTGTACAGCCCCACTCAATATTACGTGAGAGTGTCACGGGCGGCGAGCTTCACAGACACTGGGACTTCTTCACAGGTACTGGCCTTGCTTCATATTGCTAGGCGAGGGCCCCGCCTTGCACCACACTCTGCCGCCATCGACGGTGACCGGAAACCAGGACGACGCCAATGAGGCAGAGCGGCCGCCAGCGGTTCCCCCGACGACCACGGGTCCCCTGCCGGGGGCAGGCCTTGGGGCACCTCCCCGACAGGGGCCTACCTCCTGAGAACGCCTTGCTCCGACCGCCGCGGTGACGAACCCGAATCTCAGCCCCTCTCCTGCAGCCCCCTGCGCCCTCCTCCTGAGGGGTATGAGGCTGCAGGATTGGGGCAGCCACCTGCTGCGGCGACCTGTATCTCCTGCGACCCATGGTTAGCATAAGCTTGCTCCTGAGGGGTGATTGGTACCCGATAATTGCCGCCGCCGGTGCGGTTGTCGAGGCTCTCCTGGGGTTCTCGAAAGAGCTCAGCTTCTGGCGTCTCCTCGGCCCAGCCTGGCCTGAGGAACGATCCATGATCTTCCTCCAGTGCGCACCCCTGATCCCGCATGCGGGGCACATAAGCTTCCGGGGTCGCCGCCCCGTGCGCCCCGCCGTAGCGCCCCGCATGCCATGCAGCCTGGCTTGGAGCGCCATCTTAGGGGTGATGGCGCGGTGGTCCGCCGAGGCCGAAGGCCGCGACGTGCACCCCTTCGCTGGCCTGAGAGGGGGCTGGCGTGACTTGTCGCCCGGTGCTGGCGGAGGTGTTGGCGCCGGACGGGTCCTGGAGTCCACTGGAAGTCGCATGCGTGCGCGCGATGCCACCATGCGGCCCGCCTTGGGTCTGGGGTGGCAGCTGGATGCAGAAAGGAGGTGTTCCTGAGGCGGCGGCGTCTAGGAGCTCAGCTACTCGGTCCAACAACACGTCGCGGCCGCCCTCCAGCAGTCGGCACCGTAGCAGCTCTCGGGCCACCATGAGCGCGGCCCTGGAATTCGCTTGCTCCCGTCGGGTGTACGGCGCCGTGGCCGCGACGTGGTATGAGGCCCTTGCTGCGGCCTGCACCTGCCGTGGTGTGAGGGCAGGTGGCGTCTGGCCGTGTCGCTCGCGCCCCGCAGCGCCCAGCGGAGCGCGGGCTGCCTGAGGCGCAAGGTTGAGGTCGCCTTGGACTGGTGCCACGACGTGGGCGGGCCATGCTGCCTAGCGGTCGGCATTGGCTAACGGGTCGGTTGACATCTGAACGGCGAAGCGACGGAACGTGATGCGGAGGAAGAAGGATTCCGGCGCACCCCTACCTAGCGCGCCAAATGTCGGATTTCAGGTTCCGGCAGACCCTTGAGGTTCGAACACTAGGGTGTGTGCGTAGATCTCTCCCCTACCTATCTATGTCCAATATCCTCGCGTGATCTAAACTCGAAACAACGAACAACACAAGGGACACAAGGTTTATACTGGTTTGGGCCACCATTGTGGTGTAATACCCTACTCCAGTGTGTGGTGTGGTGGATTGCCTCAGGGGGCTGATGATGAACAGTACAAAGGAAGAACAGCCTCGCGAGAGGTGTTCTTGAGCTGGTGCGATGAACTGCTAGGGTGAGTTCAGTCGCCTCTCTCTTTCTCTCTGCTAGGGCTCTACCAGATTTCTGGATGTCCCTCTACTCTATGGTGGCTAGCCCTATTTATAGAGGCCCTGGGCCTCTCCCCAAATAATGAGCGGGAAGGGCGCCTACACTTGGCCATTTTGAAGGGGAACATATAGTACAAGTTATCCTGACCAAAGGTGGTCTTCGGCTGCCAAAAGCATTGGTGATGACGCCGTCTTGGGCTCCACGGTGACCTCTACCCTGCCGCTCTTCTGGTCTTGGTCTCGTTGCACCGGAATGGCAACCTTTGACCGATGCATTGGCCTGCGCTTGCCCCCTTTGCACCAAAGGGGAAACAAGGACAATGCGCAGGTCGGCGCCCACCTGGCGCCCGCCTGGTCTCGATCGTCATGGCTTGCGTCACGGGCTCCTCGCGAGGTATCCCCGCCTTGATCTCTCCGCCTCCTCGCGAGCCTGCCTGGTGAGGCTGCCTTAGAGGAAGCTTCCGATCGTCCGCCCCGTGAGGCTTGGCCCCTCGCAAGGGTCTTGAGCTTGAGCTGATGAAGATGGGCCGCGCTGGGCCCCCACTTGAGCCATGCCGCAGGCCACAGGCAGGCAAGTCTGGGACCCCCGTTCCCAGAACACCGATAGCAACGGAATGCGTGGGAGCCAACCGGTTGGGTCGAAACGGAATGCGTGGTCGTGTTCATCGGGAGGGCTTGGACGGAACAGGCGATGGAAACGAGGCCTGGCGTACCGCAAAACAAAGGAAACGGACCTCCTACGTTCGGAACGGGGTCTTGTTGATCGGGAGGGGTGTGGCATACCGCAAAATGGAGGAAATAGACCTCCTACGGTCGAAACGGGGGTCCTGTTGATCGGGTATGGTGTGGCGTACCGCAAAACGGACGAAACGGACCTCCTACGGTCGAAACGGGGGTCCTGTTGATCGGGAGGGGTGTGGCGTACCGCAAAATGGATGAAACGGACCTCCTACGGTCGAAACGGGGGTCCTGTTCATCGGGAGGGGTGTGGCGTACCGCAAAACGGGACTCCACGGGATACTGTTCATCTCCACCGTCGACCTCCTCCAGCCTCCACGGGCTCGTGTTCATCCAGCCTCCACCGCGCACTACTCCACCGGCTACTGTTCAACCACCCCTCCACGGGCACCCCTCCATCGTCTACTGTTCATCCAGCCCTCCACACCACGGGGTCCTGTTCAACCACCCCTCCACGGGCACCCCTCCACCGTCTACTGTTCATCCAGCCCTCCACACCACGGGGTCCTGTTCATCCAGAGGCAATGCCACCGCTCACTGTTCATCCAACCCCCCCCCCTCGCCCCGCAACGCTCACTGTTCATCCAATCAATCAGCTTCAGTTAGCAGCAGTAGCGAAGGAATCGCTCGATCGGGTTCAGTTAACAGCCATCGATCGATCGCTCGGGTTCAGTAACGCATAGCCTGCAGTGCAATCGCTCGGGTTCAGTTAGAGCCCAACGCCTCGCTCGGGTTCAGTTAGAGCCAACGCCTCGCACACATGCGCGTACGTGTACGAGAGAAACGCACATCGCTCGGCCCCCGACCTCCCACCGTAACCGGGAACTCCCCGAAATTTTCCTCCCCCTCGCTTCTACCACGGTTTTTTCCGGCATGGATGGCCCAAAGAATGTCATGCAGCTACGTCTCTGGCCCGCCCAGGACGAAAAGCCCATTTTCTGTCATGATTTTTGTCATAGAAGTAGGAGCCCACCACATCTATGATGATACCGGGTTTGTCACAATTATCGTCATCGAAGTGTCATATGTATGACAGAAAAAAATTCGTTCATCCCAAAATGTCACGGATGTGTCTTTTTTTGTAGTGTTAAGAATATTCTTTGGCTCCCCCTGTGTAGAATCAATAAATTTGGGTTGAATACTCTACCCTCGAAAACTGTTGCGATTCCCTATACTTGTGGGTTATCAAGACTATTTTCTGGCGCCGTTGCCGGGGAGCATGGCTCTATTCTTCGAGTCACATGGGATTTATATCAGCTGATCACTATGAAGAACTTGAAAGATAAAGGAACCAAGATTTTCCCTCAACTACGAGGGGAGGTAAGGAACTGCCATCTAGCTCTGCACTTGATTCACCTTCTGTTTTGAGTAAACTTGCAACACCTAGTCCTGCTATTCATTCTGATATGTCGCGTGTTATTGATGATGCCACTTCTCCTTTGAATGATACTTATGATGAAACTACTTCTATGCTTGATAATATTGTGCCACTGGGTGAATTTCTTGATGAACAACTTGCTAGGGTTAGAGAGAATGAAATTATTGAAACTGATAATATTGATGAAAGTGATGATGAAGATTCTCCCCTAGATATGAATTGCCTGTTGTGCCTGAGGGTTATGTTATGGATGAAGAAACCGCTAGAGACTTTTTAGCTTGCAATGATAGATCTGATCTTCAGAAATTATTAGTTAAGCTTAAAGAAAAATCCTTGAATGCTAGAATGAAATATGACCCTGCTTTTCCTACTTCACCTATCTTTATTTTCGATAAGGATTATGATTTCTCTGTTGATCCTGAGTTAATTACTTTGGTTGAATCTGATCCTTTTTATGGCTATGAATCTGAAACTGTTATGGCACATCTTACTAAATTAAATGATATAGCCACCCTGTTCACTAATGATGAGAAAACTCGCTACTACTTTATCCTTAAGTTATTTCCATTCTCATTCAAGGGTGATGCTAAAACATGGTTTAATTCTCTTGATCCTGGTTGTGTGCATAGTCCCCAGGATATGATTTATTACTTCTCTGCTAAATATTTCCCTGCTCAAAAGAAACAAGCGGCTCTAAAGGAAATATATAATTTTGTGCAAATTGAAGAAGAGAGTCTCCCACAAGCTTGGGAGAGGCTTCTCCAATTACTTAATGCTTTGCCTGATCATCCTCTCAAGAAAAATGAAATACATGATATCTTTTATAATGGACTAACTGATGCTTCCAGAGACCACCTGGATAGTTGTGCTGGTTGTGTTTTCAGGGAAAGAACTGTTGATCAAGCTGAATTGCTATTGAATAATATGTTGAGTAATGAAAATGATTGGACACTTCCTGGACCAATTCCTAAGCCAACTCCGAGGAAAAGGGGTATTCTATTTCTCAGTCATGAAGATATGCAAGAGGCAAAGAAATCTATGAAAGAAAAGGGTATTAAAGCTGAAGACGTTAAGAATTTACCACCTATTGAAGAAATACATGGTCTTGATAACCCGACACAGGTAGTGAAGGTAAATTCTCTCCATAGATTTGATGAAGGAGATATTCCTCGTAATAAGTCTGCTAGCCAATGCTTAGATGACTTTGATAATTTTATTGTTAAACAAGAAAACTTCAATGCTTATGTTGGTAGACAATTGAAACGCAATGCTGATATGCTTGAACACATGAGTGATTATATGTCTAGAGTTAAAGGTGAACTTAAACTTATTAGTAAACATGCTTCTATGGTTACCACTCAAGTAGAACAAGTAATTAAGGCTCGGAATGATTTTCTAAATGAATTAAATAATAAGAAAAATGATAATGATGTTAGAGTTATGACTAGAGTGGGTAAAATGACTCAGGAACCTTTGTATCATGAGGGCCACCCTAAGAGAATTGAGCAAGATTCTCAGAGAACTAATATTGATGCACCTAGTTCTTCTAAGAACAAGAAGAAGAAAAATGATAGGACTTTGCATGCTTCTAGTGAACCTGTTGTTGACACACCTGAGAATCCCAATGATATTTCTATTTCTAATGCTGAAACACAATCTGGAGATGAACATGAACCTAGTGGTAATGTTAATGATGATGTTCATGTTGATGCTCAAACTAGCAATGACAATGATGTAGAGATTGAACCTGTTGTTATTCTTGATAACCACCAATCAAAGAATCAACGTTATGATAAGAGAGACTTTGTTGCTAGGAAGCACGGTAAAGAAAGAGAACCATGGGTTCAGAAACCCATGCCTTTTCCTCCTAAACCATCCAAGAAAAAGGATGATGAGGATTTTGAGCGCTTTGCTGAAATGATTAGACCTATCTTTTTGCGTATGTGTTTGACCGATATGCTTAAAATGAATCCTTATGCTAAGTATATGAAAGATATTGTTACTAATAAAAGAAAGATACCGGAAGCTGAAATTTCCACCATGCTTGCTAATTACACTTTTAAGGGTGAAATACCAAAGAAACTAGGAGATCCAGGAGTACCCACTATACCATGCTCCATTAAAAGAAACTATGTTAAAACTGCTTTATGTGATCTTGGAGCCGGTGTTAGTTTTATGCCTCTCTCTTTATATCGTAGACTTGATTTGAATAAGTTGACACCTACCAAAATATCTTTGCAAATGGCTGATAAATCAACTGCTATACTTGTCGGTATTTTGGAGGATGTGCCTGTTCTGGTTGCAAACATTACTACTTTAACAGACTTTGTTATTCTTGATATTCCCGAGGACGATAGTATGTCGATTATCCTTGGTAGACCCTTTTTGAATACTGCAGGGGCTGTCATTGATTGCAACAAAGGCAATGTTACTTTTCATGTTAATGGTAATGAGCATACGGTACACTTTCCGAGGAAACAACCTCAAGTCCATAGTATCAATTCTATTGGAAAATTTTCAACAATTACTATTGGAGGTTTTGAATTTCCTCTTCCTACTGTCAAGAAGAAATATGATATTCTTATTGTTGGGGATGTGCATATCCCAGTTGAGGTAACCTAGTGTTATTCGAAGTTTCTTCGATTTCATGCGATTCGGAATGAGGTTGTTAACAAGACTTGATCAACCTTGTTAGTGGATTCCTTTTGATGAGCATGAGATAGATGAAGTTAGAAGCACAACCTTCTGTACCCTCCTTTTACTTTCTGTTATTTAATTTAAATAAAGCAAAAATAGTATTTTTTGTCTGTTTTCTGAATTATCCTTGCAATAAAAAAATACCATGAAAATAAAGGTTCTCCAAATGCCCTGATAATTTAATATTATTTTTTCCAGAATATTTAAGAATTATTGGCACTGAGAACACACCAGGGGGACCCACCATGTGCCCACGAGGGTGGAGGGCGCGCCCCCTGCCTTGTGGACCCCACGCGGGTCCCCTCCAGTTATTCTTGCAACCACACACTTCGTCTTCCTCCAGAAAAAATCGTCCACCAGCTCAAACCCGTGTTCTAGCTCATCTTGCTGCCATTTTCGATCTCCTTGCTCAAAGCTCCTTTCAGAAAACTACTTTGGGGGATTCTTCTTCGGTATGTGACTCCTCCAATGGTCCAATTAGTTTTTGTTCTAGTGCTTTATTTATTGCAAATTTTTGCTGCTTAGGTGACCCTGTTCTTGAGCTTGCATGTCAAATTTATGTGGCCAAAAGTAGTTTTAATGCATGATATAGCCTCTAGGCACCTGTAGGAGTAGTTGCTATCAATTTTGTAGAGTTTGATTCACTTTTATTTTGAGTCACTAAAAAATTTAGAAATTTTTCAGAGGAAGAAATATGTTTAGGAAAATGTACCAAGGTCGTTCCTCAAGGAAGCAAGGCCCAAGGCCCGCAATACGTGAGTTGGACAATGAACTACCAAGGGAGGCTCAAGTGGGGCCTTGTGAATGGCCGTCAGAGGATTTCATGGTCTAGGCAGGCATGAAGGACGAATTTGACGCATATGTGCATAACGCTGATCTTGAGAGCTTCGTGTCAGATAAGTGCCGACGATACCTCTATTTAACTGATTCATTTGTGAGACGGTTTAAATTTACATCCTCGCGCAATTCTCACAATGTCCTATTTGATCTTTATGATAAATCTTATACCATGGACTTAGAAGATTTTAATACTGCTTGCAAACTCGCGCAATTCTCACAATGTCCTATTTGATCTTTATGATAAATCTTATACCATGGACTTAGAAGATTTTAATACTGCTTGTAAACTCCCGCAGTGGGGTAGTGCTAGTGAACCTCGCAAATCTGAATTTAAAGACTTTCTTGCTAGTATCACTGTGGGGGAATCTAGAGAAATAACACAAGGTACCATAGGGAGCATTCATTTTCCTGGCATACATTATTTTGCTCTCTTCGTGGGTAGATGCATTAACGGTAAGGATGAGGCATGTCACATGTGTGTTCCCGATCTTAGTGTTCTTAGAGTGTTGTATTAGGAGATAAACAATACAACTTGGGGGCTATTGTTGCACGTAGGTTGCATCTTAATAGTTTAACTGGAGATTTGTTTGGTGGAATTTATGCAACTCGTGTAGCTAACTTTCTTGATATACCCATACGCGGGGATGATATTAAGTTGCCTCCTACTTATCTAGATCATAATGCTATGGTTCGTCATCAGTTTGTTGAGAGGAACGATCAGTTCCTCCAGTACCGACTAATCTTTGACAGACAGCGCACCACCCATGTTGCTCTCCCTGCTCCAGTTTTCTTTGATTTTCAGACAAAAGGGAGATATGTTATAACCAGGGAAGAGGCGAACGAGTACGAGAGGAGGACGGAGGCAGCCCGCCTCCAAGCTGCAGCTCGTGAGGCAATAGCTGCTGCATCCCAGTATGACCCCAGTTACAACTTTGGGATTCCACTAGGCGAGCCGTGGCCATAGACCAACTTAGGCCAAAAGCCTAAGCTTTGGGGAGCATGTATCTCTCACCGACATTACATTCATGTTCACACACTCATGCCAGTTGTCGGTGCTCATACATTTTCATTGTATCATCCATGCTAGTTTATTTTCTTTTCCAGCTTTCTTCTTGTGTGTTCGAAAAACCTTAAGAAAAACAAAAAAATTAGTTGTAGCTTTTAGCTAGTTTACTTTCCATGCTTGTAGTAGTAGTAATTAGACAGAAAACCCAAAAAGATTTCTTGTTCTTATTTTGCTTGTTGGGAGCTTTCTCGTGCAAATAGTTTTGTTTCTTTTCCTTTCTTTGGGGGTCGAGAGGAGAAGACCATAATGAAAACGTTGAGTGGCTATCATATGCATTATTGTTGATCTACCAAAGATCCCATATTACCTTGTCTTCTCCCTTGAATTGAATGCTTGCAGATTCCAGCTTAGTCCAATGCACGTGCACTATTATTATTATCCACACTATTCGGTTGTGCAAGCGAAAGGCAATAATGACGATATATGATGAACTGATTGAGATGAGAAAAGCGGGTATGAACTTGACCTCTCTTGTTTTTGTAAATATGATTAGTTTACCGTTCCTGATTCAGCCTATTATGAATGAAACATGTTTGCAATGACAATTAGATATTATAGTTGCTCATGCCATGCTTAATTTGCTAGGAGTTTATAATGGTTTACCTTGCGTGACAACATGCTATTAAAATGGTTGTGATGTGGTATAATAGGGTGGTATTGTAACATCCCAAAATTCTAAATTTTGGAATGTTATATTAAATAAATTATTATGATTGTTTGTTTGATTGTTGTGTGATTGATTGTGTGAAATTGAGTGAAAATTTAAGACTTTTTGAAAGTTGAATGAGAGGGAATAAAAGGACTTTCCCAAAACCTTCATCTCGCATTTTGATCTCCATGAATTCAAATTCATTCATCACAAAACCCTAGAGTGAAGATAATATGACCTCTTCCATTTAAAGAAATGAAAAGGGGTTTGAAAATGATTTGAATTCCATTTTGAAATATTTCAAATTTAGAAACTTTAAGCAACTCAATGAGTTCATGAGGGAAGATAAAATGACTTCTTCATATTTGAGGAAATAGAGTTGGAAGTTTCAAAGAAATAAATTGGAAGTCACTTTGAAGTTATCTGAAACTCATTTTTCCATTCGAAGTTGTTTCAAATTCCAAATTCAAATCCAATTGGGAGTTATTTGAGTTTCTTTTTAAAATATTTTTCTCCTAAAAATAAATAAATGGAAATAAGGGTAAAATGATTCCCTTCAATGGAAAATTAGGAGAAAATAAATTTGAAATCATTTTGCTATTTTAAAATGATTTTTATTGATTTTAAATGCATCAGTAGCACTGTTTGACTTTTATGAATTTTTTTGGAATTTATTTGAACTTGGAAAATAGTTCATCTTATTCTTGGTATTTTCTGAGCACTTTGGTATATAATATTCCTATATAGTTCTTTTTATTATTACTCAGTTTGTTTGTTTTTCTGTTTGAAAAAAAAAGATAAACTTTTTATTAAAAAAACGGACGCACGCGCTGGCCAGCCGGCCCAGCAGCCACCCAGCCGCGCGGCCCACTGGCCAACTGGCCCAGAGCCCCGACCGGCCAGGCCTGCTTGCGCCCGAGAGCCAGCGCTCGCTCGCCCGCTCGTCTCTCTCCCTCGCTCATCTCTTCCCTGTCGCTGACCCGTGGGGCCCAGCCCGATCCATCGTCCCTAACCTCCCGCTCGGATAAGCACGGCACCGTGCGCGCATGCCGCAACCGCCGCACCTCGCCTTTGGGGGAAAGGCTTATCCCGCAGCCCCAAGCACCCCTCTCTGCGCCTATATAAGCCTCGGAGCCCCCTCTCTCCATCCTGCCCACTTTCTCGTCCTCTCGCCGCTCCTACCGCCCGCAGTTGCCGCTTGGATCTCGCCGGCTGGAGCTACTTCGCCGGAGAAGCTCGTCGGTCGTAAGCCACTATGAGGCCCCAAACTCTGTCAACTTGTTCCCCTGCTCCACGCACACCTTGTTGACAACTTTTTGTGGTCTAAGGGGACACCGGAGCCCTCGCACGGACGACGTCCAAACTGCCGGAGTTCGCCGGAGCGCCACCCTTCCTTCGCTTCGTCTCTATCACCCCAACGCGCGCCGCCTCCACCACCGGACAGCCCCTGACGCGCCGGCCCCATTCGTCTTCTTTCCCGCTGCCGAGGACCACCACAGGCCATCACCCCGTCACTGCCCAACGCCGCGCCGCCGTCCCCTGCACATCACCGACGCCGACACTGCCGCTCGCTGTGAGCTTCCCCCGTTCTGTTTGTTTTTTGTTTAAAATGGTTAACCAAGGTTTTATTAAACCATGCGGTTTTAGTGAAAAACCGGTCTCCGGTTTTCTTTTTATTTAATCGTGCGGTTTTAGTTTAACTGTGCGGTTTTATTTTAAACCGATGTCATTTTTTTTAGTTAGCCGCCGCCGCTGTTTTGCTTAAAGTCCGAGCGTCCGCTGTACAAGCTACGCGGCGAACACCATTCGGCCACTAGGAATTTGCCACGTGTTAGGGACCTGTTCACTACTAGGGAAAAGCCTATACACAGAATTTTACCAGTAGCGCTGTACAAAATCAAGCGCTGCTGCTACTTAGTAGCAGCGCGCGTAAATAAACCGCGCTACTGCTATGACTTTAGCAGTAGCGCATACTAGCGAAAAGCGCTGCTGCTACGTTTGAACTGGGCGCACATGCCTAGCCCAACCTAGCAGTAGCGCGTATAATGGCCCAGCGCTACTGCTAATCTCCTTAGCTGCAGCGCGCTTACGTGTAAAGCACTGCTGCTAACGGAAATAAAATAAAGTGAAAAACAAGTAGAAAAGTAAATGAAAATGAAAGAAATAGAAAAAGGAGAAAGGGAAAAAATAAAATGTAAAGAAAAATAAAAGAAAAAACAGAAAAAAGGAGAAAGGAATAGCAGTAGCGGGTTCTGCAGAAAATCGCTATAGCTGCAGCGTGTATTCGAGAACGCGCTGTAGCTAACGTAGCAGTAGCGCCCTTTCTGGAACGCGCTACTGGTACTTCTGACTTAACCACGCGGTTCGTCCTTCCCCACGGCCACTTCATCCCCCAAATCAACTCCACTCTCGTCGTCGTCGTCGCCCCTCGACCGCCGCGCGCTCTCCCCACGCCGCCCCCGACCCCAGATTCAACGCCGGCCCCGCCCCCGACCCCGACCTCAACGCCGCCCCGGAGCCCCGACCTCGACCTCGACGCCGCCTGCCCCTCCCTCGTCGCAAGCACCCGAGGTGAGCACGCCTGCTCCTCCCTCTCCCCTACCTCTGCCTAGGGTTTCTACCTCCATCAAATTAGTTAGGGTGGAAACGAATCGGATGCGGATGCGGCTCAAATGAGTTAGGGTTCATGTAAGGGTGGAAACGAATCAAATTTCTAAGATGAATCATAAAACGAGTAAAATTTGACCACTTATTTCACTTTATAGTTGGATAATTGGAATATCCGCTACCACTTTCCACCCCTATAGGTTCATCAAATTAGATGGTAATTAGGGCAGTAATTCTTAGGTACTAATTAGTTAGTAAGAACTAGGTACTAATTAGGTACTAGAATATTTTTATTTATAGTAAGTTTATTTTTAGTAAGAACTAGTTGAATTAATAGAACTAGTTAGTAAGAACTTGTTGCTATTTTTTTAGTTAAAGCAATTTTCCCGCGTCGACGTGGACGATGCCTATCCCGCATCCTCGTCGTCGAGTCGGCGAAGGACGACACCTGCTTGACCAGATGGGCCATGTCCGGGACTGGGCTCCGCCGGGGTGGTACTGGGAGGCACTACCTACCGGGGGGGCGCAGGTTGGTGAGGAGCCAGCCTGTCGTTGACCCGAACCTTCTTTGGTGGCGGTCGCGTGGGCCAGTGACGGTCCAGAGGCTCGAGGACTCCGCGGAGGTGGTGCGTCACCGTGTCAATGAGGAGGATGCGCACATCCGTCGCTACTTGTTTGCGTTGGAGCACAGGTTCTCCAATACCTAGCAGGTTCTCCAGGGATCTCACTGGAGCTATGATCCCGTGATGGTTCCTTCTCTATGGGTGTCCACCGCCCGCGCCGATACCCGTCATGTGCTAGTGTTTTAGTTGTACTAGTGATGTTATATGTATGACACTATTCGGGATGTATTAGTGATAATATTCGACGATATACGGACGCATGAGATGATTTACTTTTGCTTATTGAATGCATGCTAATTTGAGTCTTATAAGATATTTTGAAATGTATATCTTGTGTTGCTCAATATCCAAGTGGCCGGTCATGTTTGCAGGTTACACCTCCGAGTGGCCTATGTTTTGCCGGAGTGTCGATTCATTTCCGTTTCGGCAAATTTCAGGCGCTCGATATATCCTATTTTAGCAAAGGTCATGCCGGATTTTTCCGTGAATTTTGGCATGACTTTTGCCAGAATATGTAGGAAATATCGAGTGCCCCGGATTTGTGTGTTGAGTATCCTGGTAGTTGTCTTCTATCGATTTTCAATTAATGTTTTAACTATGAACATAGGAAATGTCTGACGACAAAAAGGATTTCGGTATTTGCAAATATTGTGAAGATGAGCGCGACCTGTGCGACGGAATCTTCCTAGATGATGATAGGCGCTTCAGCATCAAGCTGGACGAGAACTTCGAAGTGGATATAGTAAGTCACAACGACAAGTCTTTTTTCGTAATTAAGCATGACATCTGCTTCATTTGCTTCAACTTATATTTTTTTTACTATTCTACTAGCGTATCCCCTGCCATGCAAGAGTTTTTGTATTGGATAAGATAGGTTTCAGTCATACTATGGAGGTAAAGAAAGTTTATTTGAAGACCGAGCATGGTTATATTTTCCACGCAAAATTATACAATTCAGACGACTACACCTATTTTGGATGCAAAACATGGCGAGCACTATGCAAGACTTATGCATTTCAGCCTGATATGGTTATCACCTTTGATATTCGTCCGGAAGATGATATTGAAGGTAATACCGACATCTGGGTCGATGTGCAGATGCCTCCAGTTACACCAAAATGTAAGTTTCTCAACCATATTTATGTCTTTGATATTGTTTATTCAAAAATAGTTGACAACTAATTTGTATTGTCAGCTTATTTCGGTGCAAGCAAACATGTCCAACGCTTGGTAGACAGGACCTACTACTGTCCCGGGGCTGAACTAAACTGCGAGGAGCTAAGTCATTATGTTTCATGGCTTGAGGATCTTGATACCGTCAAGACAAATTTTCTTCCTGGACTTAGAAATCTTAGTACTGAAAACGTGCGACCAATAGTGTTCGTCATGAACTACGGTCACATCTATTTAGGAAGGATGGTAAGATTTTTACTATTTGTCCTCAGTGCATCTTTTCCATACATTATTTGTGAAGCTAAACTTCATTGCTAAGTATGTGACCATACGATGTTCTTCAACAGGGACTCCCGATGAATGTTGTGCCTTATGGGATCGATACTAAAGGTACCATGAGTATTATTAGCTTACGGCCAAGATATCCTACATGTTACTTTAGTGCATTCAAGATCAGCGATGAATGCTTAATAGTGCAAGACTGGACCAGATATGTGATGGGGAGCGCAGACAAGTACTAGGGGCAGCAAACAGATGTGCTACCCAAAATTAGGAGACAGGTTCATCTGCATGCTCCAACTTGATCAAGGAGGCGATCTACACATGTTTTATGTTGTTTTACCTAAGAGAGAGCAGCAGGAGTGATTAGCTAGAAATGAGTTTGAGGATGATGATGTGCTACACTATTACTATGATGATAAAATAGCTAGTGTTGGTGGTAATGACTGATGATTATTATTAGCTAGTGTTAGTGGTGATTAAATAAATATTGTTGGTGCTAATGATTATGATGATGATTAAATAGCTTGTGCTGGAGGATTAGATTCAAGTGGAGGCAACATGTGGTGCACATCGAAAGTACTACTAGTCCAAACTAGATCAAGTCTGGATTAGTAGTATACTTTTGACATGCACCACATATTGCCTCCAATTGAACCTAATCCACCTTCATTTGACACACTGTTATGGACATAATGATGTAAACCTCATAACCGGTATTGTACCAATATTTGTACGATGGCGCATAAATACACTAAAAATAAAAAAACAATACTAGTAGCGATGGAAAGAAAACATGCTGCCAGTAGTTACATTAGTAGCAGCGTGGGAGTGAACAAGCGCTGCAGCTATTTGTCCTAGCAGTAGCGCGTGCGGCACGCGTTACTGCTAAGCAATGGCTGTAGCGCCTTATTAGTAGCGCGCCTACCCGCGCTACTAGTGAGCACAAAACCAGCGCTACTGGTAGGGTTTTCCGTAGTAGTGGTTTGTAGTTATTTCTTTTTCTGTTTAGTCCCTGAGTTTTACAGATTAGTCCCTGAACTTCGGATAGCCGTATCTTTTTAACCGTAACTCCAAATTCAGTGAAACCAGCGGCAAATTCTTTGTCATGATTAGATCTATCCAGTAGCATCATGTTTGTAAATTTTTTTCCAAATTCAAATTTGAACTTTATTCAGATTTGAATTCAAACTTCAACTGGCCATATCTCCTAAACTGTAGCTCCGATTGATGTGATTCTTTTTGCACCGTGTCACCGTTGCCAAACCCTATCACCTGGACCATTGTCACACTAATTTTCACACACTTAGGATCTGTCCATAGTAGTTTTACTCGTATGCCTTGTATGCACTATGCTTCACGTCACAAATTCTGAACCACATGCCTATGTTGTGTTGCACTTAGAATATTTTGTGATAGTTAAGTGTGTTGTATGTTCATTTGGTTTTCCCAAGACTTTTTACTTTGCATGTTCTTCTTGGTTCTCTGAAATGATTGCTTATGTGGATGCAATGTTTGACTTTATAGATTTTCATCAGAGAGTGACGAATAGTTCTATTAAGTAAATTTCTGAGAGTGATATAATCTTCATCAACTATTACCAGGCAAGTTCACATTTGACCATTCTTCCAATCACCTATGTTTTATATTATGCACTTAGTACTTTTGTGGTAGGATTGCATGTTAGGATTTATTGTTGCCAGATGGCTATGCCGTTGCCTAGTAGTTCATTTGAGGTAGGTCTGATCTATACAACCTTGTCACCACCGTGTAAGTTTATTTCCGCCTCGCAAATGTAGACGTGGAATTGGGAAGCGTTCATGGTGAGACATGAGTGACAAAGTAGTAATCAGGACCAAGACATGTAAATGAACTACCTGGGCGGAGGTTTGGTTTGAATGGTGGCGAAGTACAGTGGGAGCATGCATGGGAAATCCATGGTGGTGCACCACTAGTGGTCCGTCCGCCCAGGCTCAAAGAGATCAATCGTATTCTCATGTCTAGAAGCTTACGTGTGCAGCCACAAGCCAATATGGGCTCTGGCTTAGTTGAGTAGTTAGTGTGACCCCTTCCGGGATGGGCTAGGAGATGTAGAATGAGTAGGTGTATCGGCCTATCCGTGGGTTAAGGGGGGATACTTTCGAAAGACTATGTCTCGGTCATCCTGTTCTCAAACGTCAGGCAGTGTGAGAACTTCAAGGGGGGGGCGATCGAGTCTTGTGGGGAAAAGTGCGCAAACCTCTGCAGAGTGTTAAAACCTAATCGATTAGTCGTGTCCCCGGTTACGGACAACTTGAGCATCTAGTAGTGGAAATACTAGGAGATCTCATCACTCTTAATTGAACGGTTGGGTTTTAAATGAAACATTGGGAATGGATTAAGTTGGGTTTACCAACTCATCCTATGCTATAGTGTAGTGGTAGAATAATATCTTTTATTCTAGGGAAAAACTAGCTTTATGCAAAAACTAAACTTAGAGCTTTCCACCAGCCAAATTGCATGTACAATAGGTTCATTATTCTTATGATGTGACTTGCCAGTACATTCAATGTACTGACCTACAGGGCTGCAACATCTTATGTTGCAGGAATTTTCTACAATGAGTAAGAGTTACGTTGTAGGGTTACGGTCTACACTCAACTTGCCGTTGGCGTTGATGGATTCCATACCCTTATGTTTGTTTCCGCTGAGACTTGTGAGGTATATATCAATTTTACGTTATTTATACATGTGATTGCACTTTGATATATACATTGATGTACTGTGTGTGCCAGCATACCGATCCAGGGATGGCACGGATACACAGAGGCTTGACCGATTGAGGTCGGGTCGCTACAGAGATGGTATCAGAGCCCATGTTGATTGTAGAACGTGACCCTAGAAACTGGAAAGCCCATAGGAAAGGATTTCTCTAAAACTTAATTTTCAAAAAGATCCTTTATCTCTCTTCTTTTCTGAGCTTTATCAAATTGTTCCTTTTACCTCAAGTAGTTAGACAATACCACATTCCCTTTGGACCACACGGAGGAAGAACTGATGAGACCACTCCGAGAAGGACAAGATATCAGACTTCACCATACACTAGAAGAGTTGAAGCTACAATAGTCGAAGCCTCCGAAGAATTGAAGAATTTGAAGACATCGACTAATTCCAATATTTATATGACCTTTAGAAGACCAAACCCTTGTTGTATACTCACGTTAGATGCGATGATTTGTGAGCTATCATATTTGGTGTGTGTTTTCTGACATCAACAAATAAAACTTATTTACAAAACTATATTGTTCGTATTGTGTGTATCTCCCTCTATCCCTCTTATTTCATCCCAAAACACTTGGACCCAATAGATGATGAAAGAAGATGGACTTGTATTCTCTGGACCGATCACTCAGTTAGAGGCAGAGCTATGGATTCAAAACATGGAGAATCAGGTCGGGAGCAATTTGGTTGCAAGGAAGTATGAGGTTCAGTAGGCTCTTCAGTACTTTACAAAAAGTGCTACAACCTGGTGGAAAATGCATCAGGCCATACAAGGATGTAATGGAGCAAAAACTTGGGAGCAATTCAAGATGACTCTACTGAGGTCTCGTCTTATTTAGAAGCCCTATGGCAATAAAATGAGGAAACCTTGTGCATGCAAGATTTGCGGTGAGATAGGACATACCCATGAGGAACACAAGGATGGATGCCCTCATTGTGAAGCAAATCACCGAGTTAAAGAATGCCCAACTAGGCAGGTTACTTGTTTCTTGTGTGAAGGAACTACGCACTACCCTGCCCAGTGTCATATTTACCCCAAGGTACAAGAAATTCCAAGCAGCAGATGGAAGCAGTGAAAGAAGCCCTCAGGAAAAGTTTAAGAAAACCACTGATGAAAGAAGATGCTGACGACCCTGATGGAGAAAGCCTAAACAGATTTTACTCCAATGCTTGCTATTCATGTGGAGAAGAAGGACATTTTTCACAATATTGCATGAAGGAAAACCAAGAGTATCTGGGAGACTTCCCGATAGAAGAAGTGGAGTTTGATCCACATGAGATAGAAGAATTGATCGGAACAAAGAAGTCCAGGAAGAGAAAGAGCATGTATCCCTAGAACAACCCAATTTCTGCAGAAAAGGACCTGAGTCAAATCACTTGTTATAGGTGCAAGGATTTAGGTCATTACGCTAGCAAATGCTCAGCAAGCAAGCCAAGAACCCAAGGAGCCAAGATAGCCACCAGGAAGCCCCTGGATTTGTCTAAAGTCATTTGTTTATGCTGCAAAGGAGTAGGACATTTTGCCGGAGAATGTTTAGACCTGAGGAGAGCTTGAGCAGAGTAGTTGAGATCTTGATATAAAGCATGTAATAAAGTTGGAACGCACTTTTATTTTCATTGGGGATGTTGAGTTGAGTTGTGAAATGGAATTGTAATAGCTCATGAAGCAATAAAAGTTGAGGTGTTTGGAATCTCATATGAAATGTTATGAGTTGTTTGTTGATTGTGAGAGACTCTCTCATTATGTCACCTAGACTTAAAACTTGAGCCCATGGGCAAGCTGACCCAAACCTTTCCCCCAAAATAACCACATTTCACCCAAGGAAATAGATACATTATCCTGAGTACCCCTTCTATCTTATACCTGCAGATGACAACCCTTTGTGAGTCTTTTCTCAAGGGCCCGGAAACGATCATGACCCTGACCAGTGATCAGGATTACCCAAAAATCCTGAAGGAAGCATATTGATCTTGAAGGAGATGCAGTCAACAAGGGTTATCCTTTCATGGAGAATGGAGTTGAACTTTGGTACGTGGAGGTACACCTCCACCGTGTGAAGGGAGTTTGCCCAAAGACTATGGGGTAATACTTTTTCATTTCTCGAGTACCACGAGCAACGTTCTTCGACTCTGTTCGTGAAGCTTCTATGGAAGCCATACGTCAGATTGGAGAAATACTAGAAGCAAGACTCCGTCACACTCAGGAATACCTGAGAGAGGTCCATGCGAAGATGATGGAGATGAAGCTCATGGCCACCACGATGAAGCAAAACATCGATGATTTGAAGGATCACATCGCATAATTCTAGTGGGACTGAAGCATCTTCAAGTAGGGCAAATGAATAAAGATGGAAGTAATTCTTGACCATACCAAACTATGTGGATGGCAGCTTTTGTAATAGAGTACTTGTGAAATTTGAGTTTTGAGTAGTGGGTATAATAAAGGATTTGATCTGAAGAGAATATGAATTATGGATGAACCAGTGCATTTTTGGCGATACTTGTCTGTGTGAACACTTGAACAATGGAAAAGGAAATGTATTCCATAGAGTGGAGTTTGGACAAATGAGTTGGAGTTTGGTTTTAGTTATGATGGTTACCCCAAGAGTATGAAGTAATGAAGTACTATTGGATTTAAATGAGATGTAATGTTGGAATATGGAACAGTAGTAACTCCAAGGATGAGTTAAAGATATACAAGTGTTGAAGTGGGCCATAACCCACATGACCTAGGATTTGATGAGGAAACAAGCACAATCTTGTTGAAGAAAAGAATTCTGGAAGAAGCTGTGAGTTCATCAGCAGACGTTCCATAGGAGGTTACGTAAACTCGAGAGTTGTGAAGAAACGATAGAGGTTTTGTTTGGCTTGCATGACCAATGGATTTATCGGACCCAGTCCGTGGAGAAGAGAAGTTCTGCAATGCTTGTGAGGATGCCCAAGTGCTAGAATGCGTGATTCACTATCTGCGTATGTGGTAATGATTCAAGTACGGGATGGATTGGCCCCCATACCGAAGACTTCTATCATGAGCTATCATATGTTGATGGCAAATCAGAGAGCCTTAAAACCCTAGAATAGTGTCGACGCGACAAGCCAAAAGCCTTAGAATGGCAGGATGATGGAAACCCTGTACCGGCACCTGTTGCCAATCGTAGGTTATGCGGTGAGCTTCAACCCAGACCAATTTCGTGCAGGAGAACCAGTAATTTTCTACCACCATGAGATTTTCGATAGTTGTTTAGCATTGGCGCCAGACCTGTCAAGTCTCAAAAGGATCCTATTTTGATGCAAGGACTCCTGATTTTGAGGAAAATGCCATGCCCTTACCATAAGAGCAAAAGTGAAGGAGTTATCTCGGAGAATATGAGAAGACCGACACCGCCAACGCAAAGGATGGAGTACATGAGTTTTGTTGGAACCGTGACCATGCTTCTAAGGGTGGTAGCACCCCATACCATGTGTTGATGACTGGATTTTCAAGGATACCCCCCAAACCTAACCTTCTTTCTAGCCTCTCCGAATCTCAAGGACGAGATTCATTTTAAGGGTGGTAGTTTGTAACATCCCAAAATTCTAAATTTTGGAATGTTATATTAAATAAATTATTATGATTGTTTGTTTGATTGTTGTGTGATTGATTGTGTGAAATTGAGTGAAAATTTAAGACTTTTTGAAAGTTGAATGAGAGGGAATAAAAGGACTTTCCCAAAACCTTCATCTCGCATTTTGATCTCCATGAATTCAAATTCATTCATCACAAAACCCTAGAGTGAAGATAATATGACCTCTTCCATTCAAAGAAATGAAAAGGGGTTTGAAAATGCTTTGAATTCCATTTTGAAATATTTCAAACTTAGAAACTTTAAGCAACTCAATGAGTTCATGAGGGAAGATAAAATGACTTCTTCATATTTGAGGAAAGAGAGTTGGAAGTTTCAAAGAAATAAATTGGAAGTCACTTTGAAGTTATTTGAAACTCATTTTTCCATTCGAAGTTGTTTGAAATTCCAAATTCAAATCCAATTGGGAGTTATTTGAGTTTCTTTTTAAAATATTTTTCTCCTAAAAATAAATAAATGGAAATAAGGGTAAAATGATTCCCTTCAATGGAAAATTAG
>NC_053027.1:460487036-460514414 GCF_003073215.2 Triticum urartu
CTCTATTCTTTCTTCTCCTCTTTTTTTTCTTCCTTCCTCTTTTTTTTATCGGGAACGAGGGTCTCGAGGGTCGCCGAAGTGGTAGGAAACCCTAAATAGCAAGTATCATGGGTGTGAGATACATGTGGCGCGGTGCTCACACTACATCCACGTCCCCACAGTGACGGGCGTCGAAGCCCGCGTCACTTGTGGGACGTGGATGTAGTTCCGACACCGAGGCCACATGTATCTCACATCCGACGATACTTGCTATTTAGGGTTCTTCTTCTCTTTTTTTCTTCTTCTTCCTCTTTTTTTTATCGGGAACGAGGGTCATCGAGGGTTAGGGTCGCCGAGCGGTAGAGGAAACCCTAAATAGCAAGTATCGTGGGTGTGAGATACATGTGGCCGTCAGTGTCGGACACTACATCCACGTCCCACAAGTGATGCGGGTCGACGCACGCGTCACTTGTGGGACGTGGATGTACTGTCGGACACCGACGGCCACATGTATCTCACACCGACGATACTTGCTATTTAGGGTATATCGACCCCCCCTCGTGTTGAAGTTATCGGGAGGTGGTATATATATCGACCACCCTCGTGTTGAAGTTATCGGGAGGGGGTATATCAACCCCCCCTCGTGTTGAAGTTATCGGGAGGGGGCATATCGACCCCTCCCCCTCGTGTTGAAGTTATCGGGAGGGGTATATCGACGACGACAGACCCGATAAAACATAAGAATACAAATAAGAAATAAAAAGAGGAGAAGAAGAAAGGAATAGAGGAGAAGATCGAAGAAGAAAAAGAAGAAAAAAAGAGGAGAAGAAGAAAGGAAGGAGAAGAAATAGAAAGGGAATAGAGAGAGAAGAAATAAAACATAACAATTCTATTTTTTCTTCTTCTCCTCTATTCCTTTCTTCTTCTCCTCTTCCTTTTCTCCTCTCCTCTTCTTCTCTCTTTCCTTTTCTTCCTCTCCTCTTCTTCTCCTTTTTCCTCTTCTTATTTTCCTTTTTCCTCTCCTAAATATATAAAACTTTTCTAGAAATGAAACTAACCTAAAATGTACTAAATTCAGAGAACATATATAGATAATCCTTTTCTAAATATTTAAATCTAACTTTTGCATATATGAACATATATACACAGAGAACATACAAACATATATACATTTTTATAAAAAAGCAAAATACAAAATACAAACATATAGAACTAAATAAAACAGGGGGGCCGGACCAACGGAGGGGCAGGGCGACGGCGACGGGCGGGGCGACGGCGACGGGCGGCAGGGGCGACGGGCGGGGCGGGCGACGGCGACGGGGCAGGCGACGACGACGGCGGCCGGGGCGACGCAGGGCGGGGCGAGGGCACGGCCGACGGCGAGGCGGGCGACGGCGCGGTCGGGGGCGACTGCAGGGGCGGCGGATGGCGTCGGGGCAGCCTGGCGGCGTCGATGAGCTCGCGTCGGGGGCAAATGGTCGATGAGAAACTGAAATTTTCACAAGTCCTGGTTATATACCAAGAGCATTGGTCCCGGTTCGTGGCACCAACCGGGACCAATGCCACCTTTAGTCCCGGTTGGTGCCACCAACCGAGACCAAAGGCCTCTTTTCAGCAGCCCAAAGGGCGGGCGGCGGCCTTTGGTCCCGGTTGGTGCCACAACCGGGACCAAAGGCCTGCGCCTGCCAAAGCCGCGGTGCGGTGGGATGTTTAGTCCCACCTCACTAGCTGAGGAGCGGCCGCACCTGTTATAAGCGCTACCCCGCCCTCTCCATCGAACTCCTCAGAACTGCAGGCCTTTGGGCCTAATCTCACACCGCTATGCCTGTGGGCCTGCTGGGCCTTCTGCGGGCCTGAATCCTGGCCCATGGATGGGCTTCTAGTCGTATTCAGGCCGTGATGGCCTAGTAGGTGGCATTTTTTACATTTATTTTTTCATTTCTACTTAGAACTAAATACTTATAGGTTTTTAGTGATTTTTTTCTTTTAGGTCACAAAAATTATAAACTTTCTGTTAGTGCCATTAGTTATAAAATTTGAATAGTTTAAATGTGATTTTTTTAAAATTTGTGTGAGTCACTAGTTTATGAATAACTTTACTATAAAAATTGATTTTTGATCATTCTTTTTCCTGCTATTTAATATTACTGTGTTTTATCATTATACTCAATTTGGTAATTTTAGTTAGTCATAACAAATGTTATAGGCATTTTTTTTCTTTTTTGCTATTTATTTTTTCATTTCTACTTAGAACAAAATACTTATAGTTTTTTAGTGATTTCTTTTTCTTTTTAGGTCACAAAAATTATAAACTTTCTGCATTATTTAGTTTTTTTGTTGTTTTTCGCATTATATTTCTTTTGTTTTTTGCTTTACTTTAATTCTTTTTGCTTTTAGTTTTTAGAAAAATTATAAACTTTCTGTTAGTGCCATTAGTTTTCAAATTTGAAAACACTTTTTTAGATTTTTTTTTGTTTGTGTGCTTTATTTATTTATTTTCTACTACAACAATACTACTTGTTGCTTTTTATTTCAGTTTTTTGTTTTCTGTATTATTTGTTTTCTTTTGTTTTTTGCTTTATTTTTTAATTCTTTTTGCTTTTAGGTCAGCAAATTATAAACTTTCTGTTAGTGCCATTAGTTTTAGAAAAATTATAAACTTTCTGTTAGTGCCATTAGTTTTCAAATTTGAATAGTTAAAATTTGAATTCTTTGAAATTTGTGTGAATCACAAGTTTGTGATTAACTTTACTAAAAAAATGAACATAGATGCACCTATAGAGAAAATTCGACCTAAATTCATAGTTTTCAAATGAACTCTAAAAAGTTGGCATAGCATACTCGTTTGTTACAAAGTTGGCATGGTATCATCATAATAGTTGCGGGAGAAAGTCTTCACTTTTTCGTCGCTTGTGTCATTAGCTTATTGCGCCGTAAGCATGGATAATCTTCATCATTTATCAGGATGCTTGGGTCAGCCTTGACATTGAAGGGAGGAATTTCATGAAACTTTTCATAATCTTCAGACATGTCTGTCTTGCCCTCCAGTCCCAGGATATCCCTTTTTCCTGAAAGAACTATGTGGCGCTTTGGCTCATCGTATGATGTATTCGCTTCCTTATCTTTTCTTTTTCTCGGTTTGGTAGACATGTCCTTCACATAGATAACATGTGCCACATCATTGGCTAGGATGAACGGTTCGTCAGTGTACCCAAAATTTTTCAGATCCACTGTTGTCATTCCGTACTGTGGGTCTACCTGTACCCCGCCGCCTGACAGATTGACCCATTTGCACTTAAACAAAGGGACCTTAAAATCAGGTCCGTAGTCAAGTTCCCATATGTCCACTATGTAACCATAATATGTGTCCTTTCCGCTCTCGGTTGCTGCATCAAAGCGGACACCGCTGTTTTGGTTGGTGCTCTTTTGATCTTGGGCGATCGTGTAAAATGTATTCCCATTTATCTCATATCCTTTGAAGTCAATACAGTCAAAGATGGTCCCCTGGACAACAAGTACAACTCATCACAAATAGTGTTGTCACCTCTGAGACGTGTTTCCAACCAACTGCTGAAAGTCCTGATGTGTTCACATGTAATCCAGTCGTCGCACTGCTCCGGGTGTTTGGAGCGCAGACTGTTCTTGTGTTCATCGACATACGGGGTCACCAAGGTAGAGTTCTGTAGAACTGTGTAGTGTGCTTGAGACCAAGAATATCCGTCCCTGCATATTATTGAGTCTCTTCCAAGAGTGCCTTTTCCAGTCAGTCTCCCCTCATACCGCGATTTAGGGAGACCTATCTTGTTAAGGCCAGGAATGAAGTCAACACAAAACCCGATAACATCCTCTGTTTGATGGCCCATGGAGATGCTTCCTTCTGGCCTAGGACGGTTACGGACATATTTCTTTAGGACTCCCATGAACCTCTCAAAGGGGAACATATTGTGTAGAAATACGGGCCCCAAAATGACAATCTCGTTGACTAGATGAACTAGGACGTGCGTCATGATATTGAAGAAGGATGGTGGGAACACTAGCTCGAAACTGACAAGACATTGCGCCACATCACTCCTTAGCCTTGGTACGATTTCTGGATCGATCACCTTCTGAGAGATTGCATTGAGGAATGCACATAGCTTCACAATGGCTAATCGGACGTTTTCCGGTAGAAGCCCCCTCAATGCAACCGGAAGCAGTTGCGTCATAATCACGTGGCAGTCATGAGACTTTAGGTTCTGAAACTTTTTCTCTGGCATATTTATTATTCCCTTTATATTCGACGAGAAGCCAGTCGTGACCTTCATACTGAGCAGGCATTCAAAGAAGATTTCTTTCTCTTCTTTCGTAAGAGCGTAGCTGGCAGGACCTTTATACTGCTTCGGAGGCATGCCGTCTTTTTCGTGCAAACGTTGCAGGTCCTCCCGTGCCTCAGGTGTATCTTTTGTCTTCCCATACACGCCCAAGAAGCCTAGCAGGTTCACGCAAAGGTTCTTCGTCACGTGCATCACGTCGATTGAAGAGCGGACCTCTAGGTCTTTCCAGTAGGGTAGGTCCCAAAATATAGATTTCTTCTTCCACATGGGTGCGTGTCCCTCAGCGTCATTCGGAACAGCTAGTCCGCCGGGACCCTTTCCAAAGATTACGTGTAAATCATTGACCATAGCAAGTAGATCACCGGTACACATGGCAGGCTTCTTCCGGTGATCTGCCTCGCCTTTGAAATGCTTGCCTTTCTTTCGACATTGATGGTTGGTCAGAAGAAATCGACGATGGCCCAGGTACACATTCTTCCTGCATTTCCAGGTATATACTTTCAGTGTCATAGTGCGTGCATGCGTGGTATCCTTTGTTTGTCTGTCCTGAAAGGTTACTGAGAGCGGGCCAATCGTTGATGGTCACGAACAGCAACGCTTAGTTAAATTCCTCCTGTCTGTGCTCATCCCATGTACGTACACCATTTCCATTCCTATGTAAAAGTTCTTCAACTAATGGCCTTAGGTACACATCAATGTCGTTGCCGGGTTGCTTAGGGCCTTGGATGAGAACTGGCATCATAATGAACTTCCGCTTCATGCACATCCAAGGAGGAAGGTTATACATACATAGAGTCACGGGCCAGGTGCTGTGATTGCTGCTCTGCTCCCCGAAAGGATTAATGCCATCCGCGCTTAAAGCAAACCATACATTCCTTGGGTCCTTTGCAAACTCATCCCAGTACTTTCTCTCGATTTTTCTCCACTGCGACCCGTCAGCGGGTGCTCTCAACTTCCCTCTTTCTTCCGTCCTCACTGTGCCATCGCATCAACTTGGCATGCTCTTTGTTTCTGAACAGACGTTTCAACCGTGGTATTATAGGAGCATACCACATCACCTTCGCAGGAACCCTCTTCCTGGGGGGCTCGCCGTCAACATCACCAGGGTCATCTCGTCTGATCTTATACCGCAATGCACCGCATACCGGGCATGCGTTCAGATCCTTGTATGCACCGCGGTAGAGGATGCAGTCATTAGGGCATGCATGTATCTTCTCCACCTCCAATCCTAGAGGGCATACGACCTTCTTTGCTGCGTATGTACTGTCGGGCAATTCGTTATCCTTTGGAAGCTTCTTCTTCAATATTTTCAGTAGCTTCTCAAATCCTTTGTCAGCCACAACATTCTCTGCCTTCCACTGCAGCAATTCCAGTACGGTACCGAGCTTTGTGTTGCCATCTTCGCAATTGGGGTACAACCCTTTTTTGTGATCCTCTAACATGCGATCGAACTTCAGCTTCTCCTTTTGACTTTCGCATTGCGTCCTTGCATCGACAATGACCCGGCGGAGATCATCATCATCGGGCACATCGTCTGGTTCCTCTTGATCTTCAGCAGCTTCACCCATTGCAGCATCATTGGGCACATCGTCTGGTTCCTCTTGATCTTCACCAGCTCCCCCCGTTGCAGCATCACCGTATTCAGGGGGCACATAGTTGTCATCGTACTCTCTTCTTCGCCGTCTTCCATCATAACCCCTATTTCTCCGTGCCTCGTCCAAACATTATAGTGTGGCATGAAACCCTTGTAAAGCAGGTGGGAGTGAAGGATTTTCCGGTTAGAGTAAGACCTCGTATTCCCACATTCAGTGCATGGACAACACATAAAACCATTCTGCTTGTTTGCCTCAGCCGCATCGAGAAACTCATGCACGCCCTTAATGTACGGGTGTGTCTGTCACCGTACATCCATTGCCGGTTCATCTGCGTGCATTATATATAATTAAGTGTCCAAATTAATAGAAGTTCATCATCACATTAAAACCAAAGTGCATACATAGTTCTCATCTAACAACATATAGCTCTCAGAGCATCTAATTAATTAAACCATACATTGAAACTATGTAAAACATTTCAATGCGAAAACAAATGCGATCATAATCGCAACCAAGGTAACAATTGATCCAACGGCATAATGATACCAAGCCTCGGTATGAATGGCATATTTTCTAATCTTTCTAATCTTCAAGCGCATTGCATCCATCTTGATCTTGTGATCATCGACGACATCCGCAACATGCAACTCCAATATCATCTTCTCCTCCTCAATTTTTTTTATTTTTTCCTTCAACAAATTGTTTTCTTCTTCAACTAAATTTAACCTCTCGACAATAGGGTCGGTTGGCATTTCCGATTCACATACATCCTACATAAGTAAAATCTATGTCACGTTGGTCGGCATAATTTTCATAAACAATAAATGAACCAATAGTTATAAAGATAATATATATACCACATCCGAATCATAGACAGGACGAGGGCCGACGGGGGCGGATACCAAAACCATCGCACTATATAACGTGCAATAACAAAAGTAAGAAAATAATACAAGTATCTATGTAAACATACAAGTAAGAATATTTTTCCTTTCAGAAAGAAGATAAGAACAAGAGGCTCACCACGGTGGTGCCGGCGATGAGCTCGGCGCGGGTGATCGACGGCGGTGAAGACGGGGACGGGGCGTGACGGACCGCTAAAACTAGACAAATATTATGGAAAATGGAGCTGGGAGGTCGAGCTTGGAGAGGAGAAAGCTTAAGTAGTGTGGCTCGGGCATTCCATCGAACACCTTGTGTGCATAGGAGGTGAGCTAGAGCACCACCAAGCCCTCTCCCCCTCGGCCAGAGAAAAACAGAGCACTGGGGTGCTCTGCTCACGAGCGAGGGGTATATATAGGCACCTCATTGGTCCCGGTTGGTGACATGAGCCGGGACTAAAGGGGAGCCTTTGGTCCTGGTTCAAGCCACCAACCGGGACCAATGGTGGTGGGCTAGGAGCGAGGCCCATTGGTCCCGGTTCATCCCACCAACTGGGACCAAAAGGTCCAGATGAACCGGGAGCAATGGCCCACGTGGCCCGGCCGGCCCCCTGGGCTCACGAATCGGGACCAATGCCCACATTGTTCCCGGTTCTGGACTGAACCGGGACTAATGGGCTGACCCGGCTTGGACCAAAGCCCTGTTTTCTACTAGTGTTGGATCACGCACCGCTCGCCAGGTTTGTATGTTGTGTGCTTTCTAAGCAATCTCTTTTCCTTTTTTTTCGTTTACTTGCAGGACGTCAGTTTTAGTGTTTATGTTCCATGAGAACCATTTAGCTTTTTTTCTCGAAAATGATAACATGAACTTGAAACTTTACAATTCAACAAAATAAAACAACTTCAATGTTTTACAGAAAATTCCAGTTTCTTGATACACTGTAAATATCTAAACTGGTATTCTTACCGACAAGCTCTACAATTTGAAGTTCATATAGCGTACACAAATATATAGGTTTTTTTCAAAACATTGTTCATTCCATCTGTTTTTAATTGCAACCCTTGAAATTGACTAGTAATCGAGTACGTGCATTAACGCACGCTAATATTAGGCAATATATGTATTGCACAGTAATGGTGTACCTCAAACATATATTTTTGGATAGATCTCAGAGAAAACAGAACTATGTGAATATCATGTTTAAGATTTAGTACCAATATCTAGTTTGTTAAATTTGGTATTTATTACTCTGATCTTGATGTGTTGGTATTAATCCCAGAGGTAAAAGGAAGATATAAGAGAATTTGTGGGTTTTCACAGTTTATTTTATTTCTAAAGATAGTGGTGTTCACATATATGATAACTTCTTTCAGTAGATGGTTTGTGTAATCAATTACTTCCTTAAAAATTGTTCGATGCTAAATTCGGATTCTATTATGTTGAATCATATTTTCATAGGCTATATTCCATGTGAAAAAACACTTTGGTGCACATGCTGCAGTGAGTACTATATTTTAAGTAGTCTCAAAATGGTATTTTGAAGTTCCGAAAAAATCGATAAAAATGTATATGTTCATTTGAATGTACATTACACATATGTAAAATTTATGTGATGAAATCAGTCACCATGTGAGCTACACAAAACTGACAAAATAAGATTTTCAGAAGATCAATACTTTATGTACCGCTCACTATTTAGAAATCATGATTTTTTGCATTTTTGTGTAGCTCACATGTTTACTTAATTCATCACCAAATTGTACACGTATGTAACATACATCCATATGAACATGGAAAATTGCTTTTTGGAAGAAAAAAATAAACTAAAAATTTGATTTTCAAACTATTCAAAATAAAGTGCTTCAATGCATCCATGCTCAACAAAACAGCTTTAGGCTATCGCGAGTTCGGAGTATGATAAGTAGATTAAACAAACAAATGATTGCAACTATAAGTCTTAAAAATCAATTCACCTTATGGGCACATAGTTGTGTTTCCCTGATAGATCTATCCAAAGAGCTAAGATAGCAGCATGAAAAGCATCGATCAGATTTTATTGAGGCTAGACGAGCTATCGCGAGGCTTCAACGTACAGATCGGTGGCTCAAGCACTGAAGACACAGTGAGGCCCATGGTGCTTGCCGAGATGTCGGCCTCCTCCTCGGTGCTGAGTGGTGCCGCTGGACCACTCCCACTGCCCTAGAAAATCTATCTCGGCCGAGGGGTCCCCTCCTCTTTGGTACACCTTCCAAAACTCAGAGTTGGGTGCAAGCTGATGCACCGAGCTACCAGCACCGTCAAGCATAGCTGGATCCGCCACATGTGGGGGTGGCAGCACGGCCAGCAGCTCGACAGGGAATTGCGGCACTACGGTGCCGCAGCCAGGAGCGGCACCACGGGCATAACCAAGCTAGGGTTTGCCATCCCGACTAGGGTCCCTGGTGTGCCACGATATGTGCAGAGCAAGGAAGTGGGCCGTTGCACACTGCGTGCCGCGATGTGGGAACACGTGTGGTACTACGGGAATCGGTGGTGGCCGTGGCGACATCCCTCCTTTTGGTGCGCCACAGTCCTGGTTCCATGCAATCCAGTGGATTTGAATGAAGAGGGGGTTGACGACGAGAGGGTTGACCAAAATGGGCTGGGCATGCTTACACTTATAAAGGATGAGGCTGGAACTCCCAACGGTCAGAACGATGTTCTGACGTGTCATCTATATTCCGAAACTTACCACTTGTGCTTTTTTTGTTAAAATATGTGTCACATCGGAGCTTGCTAGCCGTTTTACATCAAATGAATACCCGTCAAAGGAATAATGATAGGTTAACGCAAAAATAAAAACAATGATGTATAGGAGCTAGAGCCATCAATTTTAAACTTCAATTTCTAAAATATTTCAGGCAGCACGGCGCAGATGGTGGACGGAGCCGCAGAGGAGGCCCACGACATATTGAGCACCTACGATCTGACTTTAGCTTGAGCTACCAATATGTAATTGGAAGCCTCGTGAAAGCTAGTCGTCTTTAACACTAGCTTTTACCTAGATAAACGGATATGATTCATTATTTTCCTACAGTTATCTTATATGTTTGGATAGATCCCAAGAAAACAAAACTATGTGAAGATAAGTTGAATATTATGTTTATGATTTAGTAGCAATCTCTAGTTTGGTTCATCTGCTATTATTTACTCTAATTTTTGATATTTTCGCATTTCCGTGACAACCCACAATGTCACCTATGATAGCCCAATCTTTCGTGTAAGATCATTTTGGCGATGATAATCCGTCACCGGTGATCAGTCCAGGGGGGCTGACCGGTCAAAGATTGAGACACATAGGGCCAGGATTTTCTGGCGTGCCTTCTTCCATGTGGGTCCGCTGTGGGTTTTATCGCCGATAGTCTGGTCAGTAATAAATCGGCGTCAGTTTTGACCCATTAACACTGCTAACATATGGGCGCAGAAGATACTTACGTGGCTGCTTACATGTGGGACCAACGTTCTATTTCTATGACGATGATTCTGACATGTGGGCCCATTGTTGTGCTGATGTGGATGGCGGTGGCGGCATCCATAATTGTCTTCACGGTGTGGAGGCTTGGTCAATTTGTTTTATGTATTGAAAATGGCAAGCATACTTGATACAAAACTGATATTATTTGTGTGAAATTTGAAATGCAATGTAAATTTGGCCTAGTGATTACATCGCAAACATAACAATTGTCTCCCAGACTGAGATTTTACAATAGGAAACCATACCACAGAGTCACGAAAAAAATTAGACACTTTGCCACAGTTTCATCACCTTCAAACAACGCACCAGTACGATGGCAGTGTTTTTCAGCTAGGGCAATGAATTATTGTGATCGAATCCTGGTGATGTAGCATAGAGCTCCCTCAAGATCTCAAAGAGTCTTCTCAAGAGCCAAAAATTCTCTTTGTTTCTTTTGTGGACGACGTCATGTTCTTTGCCTAAAATTTTAAGTCTAGTCTTGATAGACTGAATCTGTTGATGAAGCGCAGCCACAGAAATATTCAGACCGTCAGTTTCATCCAGAATGTGAGGCGGAGTCTTCTTGAGAGCTTCACATACTAACTGCATGTATACAAGTGCATTCTTCACACATTTTAGTTCACAAGACATGCATTCGTATACAACAAATCACACAGGCATTAATTAATTTTAAAATAAAATATACCATAGTTGTAGACTTTCGGTCCTCAACAGATGATGCAACCTCAGTAGCAACAACTCTAGTTTTTGAGCTATTGATACTGTCTGTATCTTAAGCTTTGTAACTTGAAGAGATTCCCCATTTTCGTGTGAAACTACATTCGTCCCACATGCGAATACCCATGCTTTAGAATGCACACGCTCTATATCGCCAGGTTCTAGGCCTTTTTCCTGCAATCTTTGAGAAATTAGAGCTAAATTTTTTTACTGGGCTAAATTATCCTTGATAGTTCGTTTGCTAAGATTCTCATACTACGTCAATTTTCCTGAATACAATTAGAAAGATGAAAGGATCAACAAATATACAACCTTCTGCATGCAGTACAATAACAACTAAGTACATTTCCTTTATTAATGTAAATAGAAATTTTTGTTAATCGGGAATCAGTGTATAAACATAATTGCAAATGAGCATGAGAACTGAAGTAAATTAGTGCATCTCTGGCCAATCTCTTGATATGTAGGGCACTTATATGAACCCTTATTACTTATACAGACAAATATTTCAACATTCATAGCTTAGTTTAGTTCACACATGGATATAGATATTATAATTTAGTTCAAACTACATTGCAAACATGGTACAGATATCATAATTTAGTTCAAACTATTAGCAACCCACAACTACCAATCTAAGGTTTTGGGACAAAGATAGAATACAAGAGAGGAACTAGGGTTTGAGATGAGATTGTGCTGGTGAAGATGTTGATGGAGATCAGTTCTCCTATGATGACAGGATTGTTGGTGATGTCGATGGCTTCGATTTCCCCCTCTCGGAGGGAAGAATGCCCGGTGGAAATGCTCCGCCCAAGAGGAAAAAAATGCTCCTACCCAGGTTCTGCCTCGAGACGGCGGCGCTTCATCCCAAAAGTCTTCTCTTATTTTTTTCTAGGAGATTGGCTTCGTATAATAGAAGGAGGGCACCGGAGGGCATGTGTGCCGCCACAAGACATGAGGGTGTGCCCTGGGGGTGGGCAGGCCCTGTTGTCTCGTGGACATCAGGTGGGCCTCGCCGGTAAATCTTTGTTCCAATAAAAATCTCCTACTATATTATATATTTAATAAAAATCTCTGTAAAGTTTCTGGTCATTTGGAGCTCCGGAGAATAGCTATCTCGGCTCTATCTCTTTTAGGTTCGGAATTCCAGCTGTCTGCAATCTCGTTCTTTATATAGTTCTTGCAAATGAAGAGAGAAAAGGCATTAGAATTGTATCATAAAGTGAAATAATGACAAAAAGCATTATGAATAATAGTAGGAGAACATGATGCAAAATGGAAGTAAAACGCCCCTCCTTCATCCTCCCATCCCTCTCTTGCCTCCACAATATGTTCTCTTCAGCTTCCTCTGCTGATGGCACTCTTCGAGCACCTCCCTTGTCGTTTATTGTCCGGTGAGGCATTTGCATTGACATTATCTTCAGCTTAACAAGTGTGGCTCAGCCCTGACGACTTTCATCTTCTCGTTGCTATGATCTTATGATGAAGCTCCTGCTGAGCTGCTTTGTGCTTTTATGTTGCAACAAGGTCTAACATGTTCTCTCTTGCCTCGTCTTCCTTGCTCACTCGACTAACTGCGCCTCATCCCGGCCTACTACCCTAGGCTGCCGAGTTTCACATATTTTTTTCTGAATTTTGCAAAGAAAATGCACAACATGATTGAACGCCCTATTCCGGCCACCTGCTCTAACTATGATGCCAACTCATATCTCGTTGCCTAAAGTGATACCGCTCCCAATTGAGGAACCAACACATCTCGCTACCCGTAAAGCCGGTCCTCCCACCTTCAGAGCAAGCACTAGTCGCAGTTCCGACTGGGGATAGCGGCGCCCGTGGAATGATGCCGTGGCTTGCACTCAACCATAGCTTTTGGGAGGACTACACAAGGGAGAACACCACCTGACTATGTCCATGTGAACCGAATTGTCACAGAGTTGCCAAGCAGCACCGCGCTTCTGGAGGACGGAACCGAAGAGGAGGCCGACGGCATATAGAGCACCTACAGTCTAACCTTGGCTTGAGCTACCAATATGTAACTGGAAGCCCCGTGAAAGATAATCGTCTTTAACACCAACTTTTCCCTAGATAAACAAATATGGTTCATTATTTTCATACTGTTATCTTATTTAGTAGCAATCTGTAGTTTGTAATCTGCAATTACTTACTCTAATCTTCGATATGTTTGCGTTGATCTAAAAGGGAAATAAAATATGAGATAGATTGTGGTGTTCACAATTTATTTCGTTATAAAGATAGTATTGTTCAAATATATAATACTTATTTTAATACATGGTTTGTGTCATCTATTACTTCCGTTAATATGGTTGAAAGTTAAAATTCGGCTTTAGTTATGTTTAATCCCATTTTCATAAGCTGGGTTCCATGTGAAAAAACACTTGGTGCACGTGCTCTAGTGAGCACTATATTTTGAATCTTGTCAAAAATGGTATTTTGAAGGTTCAAAAAATCAGAGAAAAATTATATATGTTGATATGCATGTGAACTACACATGTTTAAAATTTATGTGATGAAATAAATAACCATCTTAACTACACAAAAATGACTAAATAACATTATGAGAACATGAATAGTGTTTGTACTGCTCACTATTAAGAAATCACAATTTTGTCATTTTTTGTAGCTCACATGTTTACTTATTTCAACACCAAATTGTACACATATGTAACATACATGTAGAATTGCTTTTTGGAAGAGTTCGGTCCAAGCTGATGCACCGAGGTACCGGCGCCGCCAAGCACAGTTGGATCCGCCACAGGTGGGGGTGGCAGCACGGCCAGCAGCTCGACAGGGAATTGCGGCACTACGGTGCCGTAGCTGGGAGCGGCACCACGGGCATAACCACTATAGGATTTGCCATCCCTACTAGGGTCCCTGATGTGCCACGACATGTGCGTAGCAAGGGAGCGGCCGTTGCACACTGCATGCTGCGATGTGGGCACATGTACGGTACTACGGGAACCGGTGGTGGCCATGGCGGCAGCCCTCCTTTTGGTGTGCCTCAGTTCCGGTTCCATGCCATTCGGTGGATTTGAGTGAAGAGGGGGTTGACGATTATGTTTACGATTTAGTAGCAATCTCGAGTTTGGTTCATCTGCTATTACTTACTCTAATCTTTGATATGTTCGCATTGATCTAAAAGGAAAAAAGTAACATATGAGATAGATTGTGGTGTTCATCCCATTTTCAGAAGCTGGGTTCCATGTGAAAAACCACTTCGGTGCACGTGCTCTAGTGAGCACTGTATTCTGCATGGTTCAATCCAGCAAGCGTCACGCAAGATGACTGACGTCGATGGGAGCGAGAGTGGAGCGGGAGACGGATTATGGCTACATGGCCGTCTTCAGCATGAAGGTCTTCTCCAACAGGGAGCTGCGGGTAGAGGTCTGCGACGACGACGCGCCCGGGTCTGGTGCCAGTCGCATGCACCGCCTCGAGGACGACAAAGGTGCATCCAATAGCCAGCATCTGGGCCTCGTTGGTGCGTCGGTCCGTACCGTTGACTATTTTAGTCTTTTATTTTCCATTCCTTTTCTTGAGGGTGTTAGTTGTTACAATCTCCATCCTAAATTATTAACATCCGTATCTAGACAAATCAAAAAACAAGTAATTTGGCATGGCGAGTTTTCATTCTTCATAGCTAGTAAATTCGGCTGTAATAGATTTAAGGCAATTAATTTATATTTATGATCTTCAATTGTGGGTAATTAGTTTTCGACAAATTCATATTCATATCTGATAAATGGATATCAGGTTTATCCAGACGAAGCAATCGATATATTTGTATATCTTCTTCAATCAACTGCACTGCACATGCTTGAATGCAGCAGAACTTTATCTAGCTGGTGAGAAAAACTAGAACGATTTGGCATGATTTGTATTACCTTCGTCCAGAAAAGGTTGCCTTATTTTTTTCTAGATACAGATACAGATGTATCTAGTCATGTTCAAGAAATCGGTCGATTAACCTAGTAACTGGCTGATTAAGCCCTACTCGTAGGATCCCCAAGTAGAAGATAAATTGATAAATCAGCTAACTATGGATTAACTGTCAAATTAGCCTATTAATCCTCTACTTGCCACCCAACCGAGTAGTTACCAATTAATGATTTCTTCAACATTGATTTAGAACTAACGTCCCTTTGAGGACGGAAGGAGTATGTGACTAGAAGTACACATTCGCTTTGTCTTGCCGTTTCCTTCGTAGGTTTACTTGTTCTTCTTGGTTGTTTCTCATGTGTGGCTCCTTTTGTGTTGCTTTTCATATTGTTGGTGGTGGCCATGGTGTGAGATCCATTTAGAACGTATAAATTGTTGAAGAGCGCAAGATCTGTAGTGTTATAAGAATCGGTTCACTCTTTTTTTTCAGCGCGCGCGGCTAACTTTTCCCAATGGCTAAGCTCGTGGACGACATTGTCCTTTCTAATGATGGCATAGTACTTATTTCCCTTCGGTCGCACACCACAAAACTTTGGAGCAATCTATGGCTGATGATTGTTTGCGGATTTGCGCGCGTGGGAGGGCGGTGGTGATGGGGTCCCATCATTACGGATTTGCGGTACTCCTTCCAAAACTGAGGTTTGTTTGCAACCCAGTCCACTGTATGGGCTCCGCTATCCCCAGCTGGAACCGCTACAAGTGCTGGCGGCACTGCGGCTGGGACTGCTGCGGCAGGTCTTCGTGCCGCAGCTGGGAGGGGCACGATAGACGGATGCGCCATAGGGCTTGCCGTCCCAGCAAGGGTCAGTAGCGCTATAGGCAAGGACCTGTCAGGGAGTGATGTGCCACCATCACTAGTAGAAAACGGGCCTATTGTCCCGGTTCGTAAGGGCCTTTTGTCCCGGTTCCTGAACCGGGACTAAAGGGTCGGTACTAATGCCCTGTCCCTTTAGTCCTGATTCAGTCCAGAACCGGGACAGATGGGCCTCCACGTGGCCTGTGCGCGGAGCCCAGGCAGGAGGGCCTTTGGTCCCGGTTGGTGGCACCAACCGGGACCAATAGGCATCCACGTGTCAGCATTTCTGTGGCTGGGGTTTTTGTTTTTTTAAAGGGGGGGTGTTGGGGGTTTTGGGGGGTTAATTTAGGTGTTTCATATATTGTGTTAGCTAGCTATAATTAATAGAGAGAAGTGTGTGCGGTCGCTCGCAAATGAAGGAAACAGAAGATCGTCATGAACATATATGCATACAGAGAGAAGTGATATCGACCACCTCTCCTCTCCGAGAGATTGGTCGAACAACAAGTTCTCGTATATCTATCCGACACTACCGGCTACATATATACAATAATTATCTCTTACATATAATCTCCTAACATACGGACTCATGGTCCACAGATCACGTGGTCAAGAAAGAATGCCGCCAATTCCTCTTGAATTGCTCGCATGCGAGCTGGTGCTAGGAGTTCATCCCGCTTCCGAAACATCTAATTTGAAGAAGGGGGTCAATACATATATATATGAATGAATGAAACTCAACACAAATGATGGTAATAAAATAAAATTGTGAATATTGTTATTTACGCACTTCATATTGTTCGTCAGAGTAGCCCCGCTCACAGGTCGTGTGGCGGATGGACTCGCAAACATAGTATCCACAGAAATCATTCCCTTGTTCCTGCCACAACCACTTTACAAGAAATAGAGGTCAATCAAACTGATAAGCAAGAATGCCAAATGGTATTGATGAAACTAGCGCTTGAATCACTAGGAGATGCGCGGAACATGCTACTATAGTACTTACTTTCGGGTGTCTAAATTCCAGCTTCTTCGGCAGTCCCGGAGCTTTTTTGGTGAATTTTCTCCAAACCCTGCCAGACAAAGAAAACAATTACTTGATATCAGAAATGAACAAAGTTGCTGATATGGTGGATAATGATCGATTTAACTTACTTCTCGAGCATTTGAGTCATGTCCGCATACTCCTGGGGATCTTTTCGTTTAGAGTCCAAGACAGTTACTACTCCCTGCTCAAGCTTAATCTCTAGGAGAATATAGTGGAACTGCGCACGCATGCATAACTCATCAATTACATTACTATAACCTTGACTAATATATAAGGGAAACCGAATATGCACAAGACAGTAACACTCACTTGAAGTTGTAAGGAAAGAGTATTATATCTTTGTTTTCATTTATTACCAACGATCGTAGCAAGTTGGCCTCGGTATCGCGGCATGAAATTTAACCTCAGTTGCATCTATGAGATTTGTGTTAATGAACCCAATATCACCGATTTGTCTTTTCTTCAATTCGACGATCTTCAATCTGCATAATATAGTGAGGATAATTATAAATACATGCAATGAAAGAGCTGAGCTATATAGAGAGACTTAATGACAGAAGTAGTACTACTTACAGACAGTAGCAGGTGACCGTTGCTTTATCGAGGGCCAATTGATTGAAAAACTGAAAGAACTCCTCAAATGGAACAGGCAACAGTTCAATTCCAACGAGGTCATGCTCCTTTTTAACTCTCACATACAAAGTACTCCTCCCCCCAGACTCTCTGCAGATTTTCAAGTACCAATCATGCAATCTTCGCATCATCGTTGATAGAGATCTTTCATCTTTGACGAGAGGCTTCCCGTACTCGTATCTTTGTATCTGCACCTCCATGAAATCATAATGTACATCGTCGGGCAGGTAATCGCCAAGATTGCTATAACCGGGCACCATCCTCGGATCATTAGCGACGTTGTCGCTAGGCACCTTGAGCGGGGGGCACGATTGCTTCGCTTGTTCGCCGAGCTGGGCAATTTGTTTCCCAGCTCGTCGTTCTTTCAGCCTTTGATCACTGACAGTACTTCCCGACCGCTCCGCTTCGGCAAATTCCTTTCCAATAATGCGCTCATAGTTTCCTTTCGGCGGAGACTTGGGTGGTTTTGTCAGGGCAGCCAGAGTGCGCTTCGCTTTCACCGGATCTACCTTCTCCTCCGGAGGTGGATGTTTCTTTGCTTTCACCCCTTCAAAGAAGTTCCTCACTTCTTCTCGCGCGATCTCGGCATTCTCCTCCGGGGTCCTCTCGTATGGTAACTTCTCTGGAGTCTTCAGAGAAGGACCGAATCTGTATGTCCTCCCGCCTCTGGCTGTACTGCTAGACGTCGGCAGAGCAGACGGAGCGGTTGTCTTCTTTACTTGCTTACGAGGCGAGGAGAAGGACTACGACGCGCCGGAGCAGCCGGAGCGGCGGCAGGTCTCTTCCGCCCTTGCTGACGAGGCGGAGAAGGAGGAGGCTGGCTGCTCGGGCGCGCCGGCGCAGGCGGAGAAGGAGGCGGAGTGCCGCCACGCGCCGGAGAAGGAGCCGGCCGAGTGCCCTGATCGTCACTCGCCGGAGGAGGAGGCGGTGGAGGAGGCGGAGTGCCCTGACTCGCCGAGGAGGAGGAGGAGGAGGCGGAGGCGTCCAGTTCGGAAGGTTGATGAGCTCCTTCCGCCATAGGCATGGAGTCTTCAGAGCAGACCCCAGCCGAGTCTCCCCTTCACCGGTAGGGTGGTCAAGCTGGAGGTCCTCAAATCCCTCCGTTATTTCATCCACCATCACCCTAGCATATCCTTCTGGAATCGGCCGGCAGTGAAAAGTTGCGCCGGGTTCAGTAGGAAAAACAGAGCCAACAGCCGCCTTGACCTTCATATTAATCCATTGCGTCATAAGGTGGCAATTTTGAGACTCCGTGATAGCATCCACGGGATAGCTGGCAGGAGCCGTCAAGACATGCTCCGGCTGAAGCAGCTCGGTGGAAGCCACGCTGCTTCTCCGCTGAGATGGCGGGGTAGCTTCGGGGGAAGCTTCGGCAGTTCGTTTGCTGCGATTTGCTTCTCGTTCCTCTATCGCTTGTACCCTAGCGTGCAGCGCCTGCAGTTGGGTCTGCTCCACTTTCTTCCTCCTCTCGTGGCATTTGTAACCGCCTGCGTCCGGAAACCCAGCCTTCCACGGAATGGAGCCTGGCGTGCCTCGTGTCCGTCCAGGGTGCTCAGGATTCCCGAGGGCCATTGTGAGCTCGTCGTTCTCTCTGTCTGGAACGAACGTCCCTTGCTGCGCTGCTTCGATATAGTGCTTAAGCCTCTTGACTGGTATTTCCATTTGCTCGTCCGTCCAAATGCACTTCCCTGATACAGGGTCCAAGGTTCCGCCAGCCCCGAAGAACCAAGTCCGGCAACGGTCTGGCCAGTTAATTGTCTCTGGTTCGATCCCTTTATCAACCAGATCATTCTCAGTCTTGGCCCACTTAGGCCGGGCTACGAGGTAGCCACCTGACCCCGTGCGATGGTGATGCTTCTTCTTCGCAGCATTTTGCTTGTTTGTCGCCGACATCTTCTTACTCTTTTCCGATGTCTTGTGGGCCACAAATGCGGGCCAGTGATCTCTGATCTTCTCATATCTGCCCTTGAATTCTGGTGTCTCTTTTTTTTCGACAAACTTATTCAGCTCTTTCTTCCACCTCCTGAATAGTTCTGCCATCCTCTTAAGAGCAAAAGACTTGATTAATTGCTCTTTAACTGGCTTCTCCGGATCATCCTCTGGCGGTAGGGTGAAATTTGACTTCAGCTCAGTCCAAAGATCATTTTTCTGCATATCATTGACATAAGACACCTCAGGGTCTTCTGTAGCCGGCTTTAACCATTGCTGGATGCTGATCGGGATCTTGTCCCTAACAGAACCCCGCACTGAGCAACAAATGCGCTCTTTGTCCGGATGTCAATCGGTTGGCCGTCGGGCGCGATTGCTATGATCTCAAACTTTTCATCCGAGCTCAACTTTTTCTTCGGGCCTCGTCTCTTTACCGAAGTTGTGCTCGATCCGGAGGGCTAGAAAAAAGAACAAAGACTTAATTAATATGTGTACATACCAAAACAATGAATGCATCAATTAGCTAGTCAGCACAGGCTTAACTAATATATATACCTGGCCGGACTCGGTTCGGTCATTGGAATGTTATTACACTTAGATATATTGCAATCATATTTATTGCATTTTGGTTGATCCTAGAAATTTTCGCAACTCAAGGACCCGAGAGAGTTGGGGATTTCGTTATTTTCATATTTGAGTTGTCTCAAATTTTGAAAATAGGATCATTTGATTTGATTTATTTTATCTTCAATAATTTCTATTACAAAAATATGAGAGAGGAATAAAATGACTTTCCAAAATAATAAATATTGAGGATTTAATAAAAATGAAAATAAAGATTTTATTTGGTTTTATTTGCTATTTTATTTGAATTTAGGAAAAATGCGTTTTTCAAAATTGCATTTAGGCCCCAAATAAATGTTCATCCTGTGCGGCTTGATTTTAGAAGCCGGGGAAAATTTATTTCAGGCTTTTGGAGTCCATTTAGTATTTCTTTTATTTGTTTTTCTGTGCATTATTATTTAAAAAAAATGCGAACTCGGGCAGTACCCGAGCAGGACTCCGCCCGGGGCAGCCTTTATAAGGCGCCCGCCCAAGCCGACCAGCCCACCAGCGCCCCAGCCCGCCTCGAGCCCCGCGTCGCGCCCTAACCCTAACCCTAGGCCCGCCACCGCCGCCGCGCGCCGCCCCGCGTTGCCCCGCCGCCTCGCCGCCCCGCGCCGCCTCGCCGGAGCCGCCCGCCGCCGCCGGACCGCCCGAGGTAGTCGCCCGTTTTTTTAAAGCCGCGGTTTATTTTTTTAGAACGGTTTTTTCGGTTTATTCTATTTAGCGAGCGTTCGCTCGTTCGTTCGTTTTAACGAACGTGTTCGTCGTTTAGATCCAGTTAACGAACGTTCGTTCGTTAAACTGTTCGTCGTTTTTCTTTTTCTCGGATTAAATCTGCGATTTTTCTGATCGCGATTTCTGATCCGATTTTCGTTTTAGTATAACTTTTCGCTCGTTTATCGGAATCAGGCGATTCAAGCGCCTGGAGTTTCGTCTCGAAACCCTCTTTCCGTTTAACCAACTCAAACAAGTTTTTGCCACTGTAAAATTCCCTAGATCCAGAATAGTAAACGAAGCCTGTTTCTTTTGTCGTTTGTCTTTCGTTGCTTCGTTCGATTTGATTCTTTTTGCCAACCGGAGTTCTTAAGTTGAACTTTCTGGTTAGATCTCTTATTTGAGTTTTACCTGTGCATTAGTTGAGTACTTATTGTATGCTTGTTTGTTTGCGATAGAGTACCCGGAGTGCGCGCTTGTTACTTCGAATCACTAGGTTTCCCGGATCATCAGCAAGGCAAGTAACACTTTGATCATACTTCTACTACCCAGTTTTATTGCATTAGATCAATCTCACACATTGCATGATTAGGATCTAACTAAATTGTGGGTTTGGGAAGTAGTTGAGGTAGTACCTATTACCTGTTTATTATCAAACCTTTGGGAGTTACTTCTACGTTTGCTTATTATGCTATGCTATGCTAGTAGACGTGGATTGGGTGAGTGATATCCATGACAGATGTGAGATTTTTAATTAATGGTTTATCTAAGGTGGCAACTTAAATACACATCTGGGTGGATTGAGGTACCTGGGTATTCCAGGATTGCCTGTTTTCTTTTGGACCGCCACCCAGGCTCAAAGGGATCATGAGATTTTTCATGCTAGAAACTTCTGTGTGCAGCCACAAGCTATTATGGGCTCTAGCATAGTTGACTAAGTCGTGCGAACTCTTACAGTGGTAGACTAGCAGATGTAGGGGATGTAGGTGGTACGGTCTACCATCGTAAGGTGCTAGCGCTTCTGAAAGACTATGTCTCGGTCATCCGTTTCTCAAACACCGTGTAGTGCGAGAAACCAAACGGAGGCGATCGAGTCTTGTGGGAAAAGTGCGCAAACCTCTGCAGAGTGTATAAACTAATCATGGTTAGCCGTGTCCCCGGTTATGGACATCTTGAGTATCTAGTACCTTGGATTATCATGTGAATCTCAACATGTTACTAATAAAATTTTGTTGGGTTTGTTTAATGATGATGCTTAATTGGGATTGAGAATGCTGTCAACCATTCTCAATGTTTAACAACCACCATGATAGTAATTAAATTTATTCCTTTGAAGTAGGGAAAAATTGGCTTTACGCAAAACTGTAACCATAGAGCTTTCCACCAGCCAAATATGCATATAGTATAGTTGTTTCATTCCATTACTCTCTATGTGTTACCTTGCCAGCATATTCCATGTGCTGACCCGTTTCGGGCTGCAACGTTAATGTTGCAGACTTTTCAGACGACGATTAAGGAGTTTTAGGTCGTGGTTCTATACTCAGTGATGCCGTTGGAGTTGATGGACTCACTTATCTTCCAAGCCTTCCGCTGTTATCGTTATTAGATGGCCTTAAGCCATATTTATTGTAATAAGTTCTCTTTTGAGACACTCGATGTAATAAGTGTGTGATTGCTACTCTGTTATAAATCCTTCAAGTACTGTGTGGTGTCAGCATTACTGATCCAGGGATGACACGAGCACAGAGATTGGACCGTTTGAGGTCTGGTCGCTACAAGATGGTATCAGAGCACACGCTGACTGTAGGACACGACCACTAAGCTAAAAGACCTAGATCACTACTCACTCTCTTCTCTTTGACTTCTCATCTTTTCTACTCTTTAGGATGGCGGATGCAAGGAACAAGTTCACGCAACCAGGATGAAGATACACCCTTTGGACGTCACTTGAAGGAAGTCACTAGATACCTGAACATAGGAGTACCAAGCTTCACCGGAACCTACAACGCCACTTTACCTGAAGAAGAGCGCTGGATGATTCAAGTTCAAGTTCCAGGAAGGACGTTCATGCCAGTCACGAGCCCATAGAGTTTTCTTTTGATGCACCAACTTGGAGTCTAGGAAAGAGCATGGCAGCTCACATCGCCATGGGACGCATTGGAGAAGTCTACCGCAATGATCTCAAGGATACTATCTACCAGATTTGTGGGCGCCGAGATGAGCACTGGGAGATGATCAGCACCAGAAAGGATAGATCAATTGCAGCTTTTATCCAGGAGTTAAACCAGCACATTCGACGTCAGGAGAACCAGATGTGCGCCGACATGATAGACCTGAAGAAGGCAAGGACAAGAATCAAGGAACTGGAGGAAGAACTCAAGGCTACACGTGAAGATTATGAAGAGGAAATTGAAGTATTAGTGGGAAGAATGACGATCTGATCAAGAAGATTGGAATATTTATGGGAGGCCCTACACCAGTAGAAGAAGACGAAGAACCCAAGGAGATTCGCCCGGAAGACTACATCATCATCGACGACACCGACTCGGATCCAGATGATAGCGATGATGACTATGTTGATGAAGCTGGAGCAGATATCATGGAGTCTGCAACCGAAGAATATTTCTAGTAGACCACCTCATCAGTAGTAGTAGTCCACCATGTAAATATAGTAGTCCGAGCACTTTTGCGATAGTTAGATCGATTGTATGCCCTTGTTTGATTGAATGAAGTGAATTGTTTGCTTTTGCCTCATGTGCATATGGGTAGTGTTTTCTCTTTAGACCCCCTCTATTCTTAAATCTCATCTTTTCTAAACCCTCAGATGCCTCCGAGACGTGACCCCGGATTTACCTTTCCACCGGAGCTCACCCAGTTGATCCAGCAGCAGAACACATTGATGCAGTTGCTAGTCCAGAATCAGAATCAGGGGAACAACAACAACAACCCACCACCACCACCACCTGTTGATCACTTAGCCCGTTTTCTTAGGCTGAATCCGCCGGTGTTTTCCAGTAGCACCGAGCCGATAGTAGCAGATGATTGGCTCCGCAAGACAGCTAGAGAGTTGACCACAGCAGGATGCAGATGCGGAGAAGGTGAAGTTTGCCGCACATCAGCTTGAAGGACCCGCAGCATCATGGTGGGAGAATTTCACAGCCACTTTCCCTGTCGATACTGTCACATGGGACCAGTTTCAGCAGGCTTTTCGAACTGCCCATGTTTCAGCAGGAGCTATGGCCATGAAGAAGCGAGAGTTTCGCAACTTGCGCCAAGGAGGACGGACAGTTGGCCAGTATGTGGAGGACTTTAGTAAATTAGCACGTTATGCCCCAGATGACGTTGCTACGGATGCAGCTAAGCAGGAGAAGTTTCTGGAAGGACTGAATGATGAGTTGAGCATGCAGTTGATGGTAGCAACCTTCAACAACTACCAGGAGTTGGTAGATCGTGCTCTTATGATTGAAGGGAAGCAGCAGCAAATTGAAAATCGCAAGAGGAAGTATGCACAAGGAAAGTACAATTCAGGAGCTCAGCAGAAGCCACGATTTACCCCTAGACCGGGAGGACATTTTCAGCATACCCATGGAGGAGGTCGCACAATCACAATGGCCCCAGGAATGGTAATGGGAATGGAGGAAGCAACGGCCAGAACCGCACCAACCCATCAACCCCAGCCAAGAAAGACCTGAGCCAAGTCACTTGCTTTAAGTGCCAGAAGACCGGACATTATGCCAATGAATGTCCTGAATCACAGAATGGAAATGGCAATGGAAGCTCTGGGAAGAAGCCGAACCCTTTCAACAGGGGACAGGTGAACCACGTTAACGTGGAGGAGGTTGAAGAGCAGCCGGATGCAGTAATCGGTAAGTTTTTGGTTAAGTCATTTACTGCACTCGTTCTTTTCGATACTGGTGCATCGCATTCATACATATCAAGGGGATTTGTGGATAAGTATAAAGCCAACCCAAGCCCTTAGGTCACCCATGTTAGTAACCTCGCCTGGAGCAGAATATGTGGCTAGTCTATGGTGTGATCGGTTACCATTAAGGATTGGTAACTATGTTTTTCCCTCAGACCTAATAGTATTGGAATCCCAAGGATTGGATGTGATATTAGGCATGGATTGGTTATCAAAGTATGAAGGGAATATTGAATGTGCTAGTAAGTCAATTTTGCTTACCACCCCAGAAGGGAGAAGGATCAAGTATGTATCCCGACATGTGCCAAAGAGGACTCAAGTAAATTGTTTAACCGGAGTTGTGCAGGAGGAAGTACCAGTAGTGAAGGATTTCCCCGAAGTATTTCCAGAAGAGTTGCCAGGCATGCCACCGGATAGAGATATTGAGTTTTTGATTGAGCTATTGCCAGGCACAGGGCCAATATCAAAGAGACCATATAGGATGCCTGCAAAGGATTTGGTGGAAATTAAGAAGCAAATTAAGGAGTTACTGGATAAAGGTTATATTCGCCCAAGTTCTTCACCTTGGGGATCGCCAGTACTTCTAGTGGAGAAGAAGGATGGATCGTTAAGGATGGTTGTCGATTATCGAGGATTGAATGAAGTAACCATCAAGAACAAGTACCCACTACCGATGATCAATGATCTGTTTGATCGATTGCAAGGAGCTAAGGTATTTTCCAAGATCGATCTGCGATCAGGATACCACCAGTTGAAGATTCGGGAACAGGATATACCCAAGACGGCTTTTACCACCAGGTATGGGCTGTACGAGTATACCGTTATGTCATTTGGTCTGACTAATGCACCTGCATATTTTATGAACATGATGAACAAAGTGTTTATGGAGTTCTTGGATAAGTTCGTCGTAGTGTTCATTGATGATATCCTGGTTTACTCAAAGAATGAAGAGGAGCATAAGGAACATTTGCGTTTGGTTCTTGGAAAGCTCAGGGAACATCAACTATATGCCAAGTTTAGCAAATGTGAGTTTTGGTTGAAGGAAGTTGGATTTCTCGGACACGTTATATCCGGAGAAGGTATAGCAGTAGATCCCACTAAAGTTGATACCGTGACCAAGTGGGAAGCACCAACCACCGTGGGAGAGATCCGGAGTTTTCTTGGACTCGCAGGATACTACCGGAGGTTTATTGAGAATTTCTCAAAGATTGCGAAGCCTATGACGGAGTTGTTGAAGAAGGATACCAAGTTCATATGGACGGAGGAATGTGAGGCTAGTTTTCAGGAGTTGAAGAAACGTTTGGTTACTTCACCAGTGTTGATTTTGCCAGACCAGACCAAGGATTATGAGGTGTATTGCGACGCTTCACGTCGAGGACTTGGAGCAGTGCTTATGCAGGAAGGGAGAGTTGTTTCATATGCCTCACGACAGCTTAAGCCTCATGAGTTGAATTATGCTACGCATGATTTGGAGTTAGCAGCCGTAGTGCATGCACTGAAGACTTGGAGACATTTTCTGATTGGAAACCATTGCGAAGTGTACGGATCATAAGAGTTTGAAGTATATTTTCACACAGAAGGAGTTGAATCTCAGACAAAGGAGATGGTTGGAGCTCATCAAGGATTATGATATGAAATTGCATTATCACCCCGGAAAGGCTAACGTAGTAGCTGACGCATTAAGCCGTAAGAGCCATGTCAACACCCTAATGACGGGAGAATTACCAAGGGAGTTAGCCGAAAATCTTCGAGAGTTATGTTTAGAAATAGTCCCGAGAGGCTATGTAGCAGCATTGGAGATTCAGTCTACATTGATGGATAAAATTCAGAGAAGCCCAAAGGACTGACAAGGAGATTGCTTCTATTAAGGAGAAAATTAGCAAAGGAAAAGCTAAGGGATTTCGTGAGGATGAGCACGATACCTTATGGTTTGAAGACCGTGTCTATGTACCAAATGATTCGGAGATCAGGAAGCTAATTCTGCAAGAGGCCCATGACTCACCATACTCGATTCACCCAGGAAATACCAAGATGTATTTGGATTTGAAGGATATTTTCTGGTGGACCGGAATGAAGAAGGATATTGCGGAGTACGTAGCAGTTTGTGATGTATGTCAGAGAGTGAAGGCAGAGCATCAGAAGCCAGCAGGATTGCTACAACCATTGCCGATACCCGAATGGAAGTGGGATAAGCTAGGCATGGATTTTATTACAGGATTGCCCAGAACACGTTCAGGCTATGACTCGATATGGGTTGTAGTCGATCGTTTGACAAAGGTAGCTCATTTCATTCCAGTGAAGACTACCTATACCAGTGCAAAGTTGGCAAAGATATACATGACCAGGATCGTATGTCTGCATGGAGTTCCAAGGAGCATTGTATCAGATAGAGGAACCCAGTTTACTTCAAAGTTCTGGAATCAGTTGCATGAGACTTTGGGAACCAGACTAGAGTTTAGCACAATTTCCACCCGCAGACAGATGGACAGACTGAGAGAGTCAACCAGATCTTGGAGGATATGCTAAGAGCTTGTGCGCTAGATTACGGATCTAGTTGGGATGAGAATTTGCCATATGCAGAGTTCTCTTACAACAACAGCTATCAATCCAGTTTGAAGATGGCCCCTTTCGAAGCCTTGTACGGAAGGAGGTGCAGGACCCCATTGTCCTGGGATGAAGTTGGAGATCGCCAGTTGTTTGGACCGGATCTGATAAAGGAATCTGAACAGAAAGTGAAATTAATTCGCGACAGGCTAAAGGTAGCTCAATCCAG
>NC_053027.1:460515414-460566837 GCF_003073215.2 Triticum urartu
GTTATTTTGAGAAGACACGATTACTTTATTAGTATGCTTGAAGTATTATTGTTTTTATGTCAATATTAAACTTTTGTTTTGAATCTTATGGATCTGAACATTCATGCCACAATAAAAAAAATTACATGGACAAATATGTTAGGTAACATTCCACATCAAAAATTCTGTTTTTATCATTTACCGACTCGAGGACGAGCAGGAATTAAGCTTGGGGATGCTTGATACGTCTCCAACGTATCTACAATTTTTTATTGTTCCATGTTATTATATTATCTGTTTTGGATGTTTTATATGCAATAATATGCTATTTTATATTATTTTTGGGACTAACCTATTAACCTAGAGCCCAGTGCCAGTTTCTGTTTTTTCCATGTTTTTGAGCCTCGTAGAAAAGGATACCAAACGGAATAAAACCTTCGCGATGATTTTTCTTGGACCAGAAGACACCTAGGAGACTTGGAGACCAAGTCAGAAGAGCCACGAGGCGGCTACAAGGGGGAGGGCGCGCCCCCCTACCTTGTGGGCCCCTCGATGACCTCCTGACCTAGATCTTCCTCCTATATATTCACATATATTCCCAAACCACCAGAGGCATCCACGAAAACACTTTTCCACCACCGCAACCTTCTATTCCCGTGAGATCCCATCTATGGGCCTTTTCCGGCATCCAGCCGAAGGGGGGTTCGATTACGGAGGGCTTCTACATCAACTCTATTGCCCTTCCGATGAAGCATGAGTAGTTTACCTCAGACCTACGGGTCCATAGCTAGTAGCTAGATGGCTTCTTCTCTCTCTTTGATTCTCAATACCATGTTCTCCTTGATGTTCTTGGAGATCTATCCGATGTAATCTTCTTTTGGTGTGTTTGTCGAGATCCGATGAATTATGGATTTATGATCAGTTTATCTATGAATATTATTTGAATCTTCTCTGAATTCTTATATGCATGATTTGATATCTTTGTAATTCTCTTCGAACTATCGGTTTAGTTTGGCCAACTAGATTGGTTTTTCTTGCAATGGGAGAAGTGCTTAGCTTTGGGTTCAATCTTGCGGTGTCCATTCCCAGTGACAGTAGGCGCAGCAAGCCATGTATTGTATTGTTGCCATCGAGGATAAAAAGATGGGTTTTACATCTTATTGCGCTTGTTTATTCCTCTGCATCATGTCATCTTACTTAATGTGTTACTCTGTTCTTCATGAACTTAATACTCTAGATGTAGGTAGGAGTCGGTCGATGTGTGGAGTAATAGCAGTAGATGCAGGCAGGAGTCGGTCTACTTGACATGGATTTTATATATGATTAAAGTAGACCCGGGGGCCATAGTTTTCACTAGAGGCTTCCCTCTCGAACACATAACATGCGGTGGGTGAAAAAATTACTGTGGGCAATTGATAGAAAAGCGCATATTTATGACGATATTCAAGACAATGATCATGTATATAGGCATCATGTTCGAGACAAGTAGACCGACTCCTGCCTGCATCTACTACTATTACTCCACAAATCGACCGCTATCCAGCATGCATCTATGGTATTAAGTTCATGAAAAACAGAGTAACGTCTTAAGCAAGATGACATGATGTAGAGAAAGTAAATCCAATCAATATGAATAAACACCATCGTTTTATCCTTAATGGAAACTATACAAATACATGTCTTGTCCCTTACTTTGTCACCGGGATATAGAGCACCGCAAGATTGGACCCATTACAAAGCACCTGCCCCACTCAAGATTAATCAATCTAGTTGGACAAACCAAATGGATAGATCGGAGAGAAATATAAAGCTATAAAAATCATGCATAATAAAGTTCAGAAAAGACTCCATTACTTATCATAAATATTCAGATCATAAACCTACAAAATAATAGGATCCCAACAAACACACCGCAAAAGAAGGTTCCGTTGGATAGAACTCCATGAACATCGAGGAGAACATTGTACTGAAGATCAAAGAGAGAGAAGAAGCCATCTAGCTACTAGCTATTTACAAGTAGGTCTGTGGTGAACTACTCACGCATCATCGGTAGGGCAGCAAGGATGATGTAGAAGCCCTCCGTGATCGATTCCCCCTCCGGCAGAGTATCGAAAGAAGGCCTCCAAATCGGATCACAGAAGAATAGAGACTTATGGCGGCGAAAAAAGTGTTTCGGGTGGCTGTCCATTGGTTTCCCAATATTTGAGAATTTATAGAAGTGGAATTAAGTTAGACGGAGCCATGAGGGGCCCACAAGGCATCAGGGCACAGCCCCTTGGGCACGGCCAGTTGACTTGCCGTCTCCTTGCTTGCCTTCCGGTCTCCCCCTGAATCTTCTAGGGTCTCTCTTGTCCAGAAAAAAATTATCGAAAAGTTCCATAGCATTTGGGCTCCGTTTAGTACTGATTTTTTGGAAAACAGACAAGCAGAAAACAACAACCGAAACTAGGCACTGGGTTTATAGGTTAGTCCCAAAAAATGATATAAAATAGCATAAAAAATTATATAGAATATCCAAGATTGATACTATAATAGCATGGAACAATAAAAAATTCTAGATACATTGGAGACGTATCAAGCATCCCCAAGCTTAATTCATGCTCGTCCTCGAGTAGGTAAATGATAAAAACAAAAAAAAATATATGGAATGCTGCGTAACATGTTCATCATGTAATCTTTCTTTTATGGTACAAATATTTAGATCCAAATGATTCAAAGCAATAGTCTATAACTTGATATAAAGACATAAATACTCAGGCATACCAACAAACAATCGTGCCTTTCAAAATAAAAATGGTAAAGAACGCTATCCCTACAAAATCATATAATCTTGTCATGCTCCATCTTCCTAACACAAAGTATTAATCATGTACAACCCCGATGACAAGCCAAGCAACTGGTTCATACTTTTTAACGCACTTCAACTTTTTCAACCCCCCCCCACACGCAATACATGAGCGTGAGCCATGGACATACACTATGGATTGGATAGAATGCGGTGATAGAGATCAATAAGGGGAAGTCAAAAAAGGAAGATAGTCTCACATCGACGCGGCTAATCAACGGCCTATGGAGATGCCCATAAATTGATGTGAATGCAAGGAGTAGGGATTTCCATGCAACGGATGCACTAAGAGCTATACATGTATGAAAGCTCAACAATAAAAACTAAGTGGGTCTGCATCCAACTTGCTTGCTCATGAAGACCTGAGGCATTTTACGAAGCCCATCATCGGAATATACAAGCCAAGTTCTATAATGAAAAATTCCCACTAGTATATGAAAATGACAACATAGGAGAATCTCTACATGAAAACATGGTGCTACTTTTAAGCACAAGTGTGGAAAAGGATAGTAACATTGTACCTTCTCTCTTTTCCTATCATTTTTTGTTGGGCTCTTTTTGGCCTCTTTTTTTAATTTCCTCACTGGGACAATGCTCTAATAATGCTGATCATCACACTTTTATTTACTTACAACTCAACATTACAACTCGATACTAGAACAATATGACTCTATATGTGTCGTGGTGATCTCACGACAGATGACATGGGATGGCTAAAAGTGGAAGGTTACGTGCGGACGTCGGTGGGTTCCAGAGGCGAGGTTGGCACGCGCTGGTGTGTGACACGAGACGTACCTAGGTTTGGGGCCTTCCGTGGGAGGTAACACCCCTAGTCTGCCGAATGGACGATATGCACTGGGTCACAGAGTTGCTCCTGGAGCTGTTTGGGTGGAGGAGGAAGAGGGAACTGGTCCTCTACCCTGCCTCGTATATTTGTGTGGATTGTCCTAATCTAAACCCCTACGCATGGAGGGGCACCAGGGGTCTTATAGGCCGGCACCCCAACGTTACAAATGGTAAAGTTACATGGGCGCAGGGCCCTGGTGTCATCCTCTGGGAGCCGGCAGTCGGGCCGACAGGCCTGCCGGGTCCGTCGGGTGCGGTTCTCGGTGTTTCCACCGAGAGCGGGTCGTACCAGGGCCACCGGGCGCGGGTACGGCTGGCTTCTCAGCACTATGGCACGCCCTGCCAGGCGTCATGGGGCGGCTAGCGCCGCCCGCCCGCCCCGGGCAGGGGCACGGGACGCACTGTTGCCGTGCCTGCCGGGGCTGGCATAAAGGAGAGCACACTGTAGCCATGCCTGCTTGTCGTTGGGAGTTGTCTTTTGGTAGCCAGTCGACATGCGCTAGCCAGCTGGGCCGGGTGGACGCACTCGGCCGGCTTGCACCTGGGAGGCGGCGGGTGGGCCAGCCGGATTGAGGGGCCTAGCTTGCGCCAATGTTTTGAAAAGAGATCCTGGTTCCGTTGCCTGCCCGGGGGTCATCCCCCCGACAGTAGTCCCCGAAGTTGTGATGGCTCGCCGGCTTCAAGCAGGGGGCATTCGTAGCTTGCCCCCCGAGGAGATGGTTTGTTGGTGAAGAAGGGCGGTGCGACTGGGTGGCGCCCATCGCCTGGGCACCAGTTTTGAGGTCGCGGGCTCCGGCAACACCCACTCGATGCCGGATTTCGGAAGCTGGATCGTTGTGGCCGACCTGGGCGGGAAACTGGAGCGTCTGCCCACCCAGTCTTGGTTCATTGACGGTTCGCGCCCGCCGCGGCACGGCGGGCCGCCACATGGCTATGTGTGGAGGGCGAGGGCCTGCTAGGCCATGCACGCGATGGGACGCAACGGCGGGGTCGGGCCCTACCATGCCGCCCCCTCGGCCCACACGCGCGGGATTTACTGCATCGGCGTTGGACGGTTGCGTTCCCCCGCGCAATTAATGCGCACGGGAAATGTGCCCGTACAGCGCGAGGGAGTGGGGATCGTGGGCGCAGTCGATCCCACTTCCCCATGTTTTACCACTATTATAAAACAGGGGGATGGATGGTCCTCCCTTTTCTAATGTCTTGTATCCGCGTCAGTATTTTTCCCAAAGAGTAAGGGATGATGCAGTACAGCTAAGGTAGGTAGATTCCTCAGTTATGAGACCAAGGTTATCAAACCAGTAGGAGAACCAAGCAACACTATGTAAACGGTACGTGCACACAAAGAACAAATACTTGCAATCCGACGCGAAAGAGGGGTTGTCAATCCCTCTCGGGTAAAAGATTGGTAAAGTGATAGATTGGTAGATGCAAATAAAATAAAGGCAAATAAAATTCAGCGAGTTATTTTTGGGTTTTTGGTAATATAGATCCGAAAATAAAATATGAAAATAAATAAAAAGGAAAATAGCAATATAGATCTGAAAATATATGATGAGAAAATAGACCCGGGGGCCGTAGATTTCACTGGTGTCTTCTCTCGAGAAATTAGCACACGGTGGGTAAACAAATTATTGTTGGGCAATTGATTGAACCTCAAAAAATTATGACGATATCCAGGAAATGATCACTATATAGGCATCACATCCAAGATTAGCAGACCGACTCCTTCCTGCATCTACTACTATTACTCCACACATCGACCGCTATCCGGCATGCATCTATTGTATTAAGTTCATGGATAAACGGAATAATGCAATAAGAACGATGACATGATGTAGACAAGATCTATTCATGTAGGAATAGCCCCCATCTTATTATCCTTAATAGCAACGATACATACATGTCTTGCTGCCCCTTCTGTCACTGGGAAAGAACACCATACGATCGAACCCATCACAAAGCACCTCTTCCCATGGCAAGAAAAATCGATCTAGTTAGCCTAACTAAACCAAAGATTCGAAGAAGAAATACAAGGCTATAAGTAATCATGCATACAAGAGATCAAAGAAACTCACATAACTTTCATGGAAAGATCTGATCATAAACTCAAAGTTCATCGGATGCCAACAAACACACCGCAAAAAGAGTTACATCAAATAGATCTCCAAGAGACCATTGTATTGAGAATTAAAAAGAGAGAAGAAGCCATCTAGCTGCTGCCTACGGACCCGTAGGTCTAGAATGAACTACTCACGCATCATTGGAGAGGCACCAATGATGATGATGAACCCCTCCGTGATGGTGTCTAGATTGAATCTGGTGGTTCTAGAATTTGCGGCGGCTGTAATTGTGTTTCGTCGACTCCCCTAGGGTTTTTGGATTTTGGGGTATTTATAAAGCAAAGAGGTAGTGCAGGAGGCGGCCGAGGTGGGCACAACCCACCAGGGTGCGCCTGGGCCCCCAGGCGCGCCCAGGTGGGTTGTGCTCCCCTCGGAGCCCCCCCTCTGGTACTTCTTTGGCCCAACAGGTGTCTTCTGGTCCAAAAAAATTCTCCAAAAAGTTTCGCTGCGTTTGGACTCCGTTTGGTACTGATATTCTGCGAAGTAAAAAACAAGCAAAAAACAACAACTGGCACTGGGCACTATGTCAATAGGTTAATCCAAAAAAATGATATAAAGCTGTTACAAAATGATTATAAAACATTCAAAAATGATAATATAATAGCATGGAACAATAAAAAATTATAGATTCCCTTTGTTTTCCTCTTCTCCTACTCCCCTGAGCTCTGAGCGCGCCCCTGCCACAGCGCACGGCTGCCACCTGCAGCACCTGACGACCGCCGCGCCTTCCTCCTCATCGCCGCGCCCGCGCCCTCGGAGAACCCTTCTGATGGCGCGGCCGAAGGGATCTTGGGAAGGCTCCGAGACCAGCAAGGCCAACATACAGTACCTCTGCGACACCAAGTGGGTGCCGCCAACAACGGCAATGGTGGCGCGCACGGCTGGCGGGGAGATGGTGCCAGAGCCACAGGAGGGCGAGCACGTGGTGTTCTACTCGCACTTTACACGTGGGCTCGGCCTTCTTGCGAGCCTCTTCTTCCACTTCTTTCTTGATATATTTAGGCTGCAACCGCGCCACCTGGGTGCCAACGCCATGCTGCAGCCTGTCGGCTATGCCACGCTCTGCGAGGGCTACTTGGGCCTGATGCCGGACACGGAGCCATGGGTTAGACTCTTCTTTCTCAAGCAGCAAGGGCTGGCTGCCGGTGTCATGTCCGACTGCGGGGCCGCCGTGGTCTCAGGTCGGCCGAACGGGCCGTTCCCCAAGATGCTCATTGAGGATTCTGCTGAGAAGTTACAGAATTCGTTCTTTTACGTGCGCAACACTGACCCGAAGGTGGACTGCATCAACTTGCTGCTGTTCGTCGACGAGCCGCCGCACGCCAAGGTGAAATGGGGCCATCAACCCAAGAATCCATCGCGGGAGATGCTGAACATCTGTAGCCAGATCACCAAGATGACGGCGCGCAAGGGGCTTACTAGGACGGACCTCATTGCCATCTTCATCGCGCGCCGGGTGCTGCCGCTGCAGCGCCAGGCGCACAAGATTACCGAGATGAGAGACCGGCATGATCCCTGCCGGATGTCACCCCGGGAGCTGACATTGGAACAAGTCGTCGACTGGGCCAACAACATATCCAAGGCCAGGTTGACTGCCGATTGGCACTTCGGAAAGGCGCCCTACGACCTATAGAATCCGGCGCTAGTCGTGAGTCCTTGGTCCTTGTTTTTTTGCTATGTATGAGTTGTTCCTTCGACCTGATGCGGAGCTGAAGACGGCCGCCAAGAGGAGCGCCCAGCTCGAGCAGGATCTCGAAAGCCGCCGCCATGCATGGGGCCTGGAGCAAAACGGGATGTTGTGCGGGGCGTAGCATCTCGACGAGCTCTTCACCCGTAAGTGTTTCTCAGATTGACCCGCCGACTTGCAAGCCGGCTGACCCTTTGCTTTGCTAACTGGTTTCCTTCTTCATCTTGCCAGGGGTCTTCCCAGAGACGCAGGCAATGGCGGAGGCGACTGTGTTCTCTTACCGGTCTACCTAGGTGGATGCGGGTGCCAAGATCGACCCGCACGCCGCCTGGACCTTCACCGAGCTCATGACGGCCACCCTCTGGCCAGGGTTGGTGAACTTCTGGACATCTCGCAGCCGAGTCGGCTTGCGCATGCGCTTGATGGCCTTGATCTTCTCCAGATTGGCCTCAATGCCACGCTCCGAGACGAGGAAGCCGAGTAGCTGGCCTACTGGCATGCCGAACACACACTTCTTCGGGTTGAGCTTGATCTGATACCGATGCAGATTGGCAAAGGTTTCCTTGAGGTTAGCTAGGAGCATGAGGTGTCGTTCTTCTTTGGGACGAGGACTGGATTGGCTAGCCAGTTGGGGTGGAACACTCCATGATGAAGCCGTCTACGAGCATCCGGGTGATCGCCTCACCAATGATTCTTCGCTTCTCCTCGAAAAAGCAACGTAGCGGCTGACGGACAGGCTTAGGGTCCTTGCGGACATGAATTTTGTGCTCGGCATACTCCCTTGGAACACCTGGCATGTCCTTGGGGGACCATGCAAAGATGTCCCAATTCTCACAAAGGAAGCCAACGAGCTTGCCTTCCTATCTTCTGCTGAGGTGGGTGCCCACAACAACGTACTCGCTACAGCTAGGGTTAGCCAGGTTGAGCGGGACCTTCTTGGTATCCTTGGACGGCTAGAACGAGGCCTCGCCAGTCGACTCCTTGGTCGGAGCCGGCAAGGCCGGCTGCTCGCCAGCCAACGCCATGATCTGGTCGAGCTGGCGCCTCTCCTCAGCGATGACCAACAACTCGGCCAGCTTGGAGCCGGCTCGGGCACACTCTAGGAATTTCTTGTAGTCGTCAACGATGGTGATGAGGCCCTTGGGACCCGACATATTCAGCTTCAGGTAGGCGTAGTGGGGAACTTCCATGAACTTTGCAGCGCGGCCGGCGGCCAGCAGCGCGTGGTAGGGGCTGGCAGGTCGACCACCTCGAACACGAGCGAGGAGCAGGAGAGGCCCGACACAATGCCGTGGAACACCGTCGGATGGCTCTAGCTGCTGCGCCTGGATGCCGAGCTTGGTCATTGTGTCGCGGTAGAGGATGTTGATGCTGCTGCAGCCATCGATGAGGACTTGCGAGAAGCGGCAGGTGCGCTTCTTAGCGACCATGGTGTGGTCGAGAATGAGAGCATAGCCCCTCGGCGTCGGCATGATGGCCGGATGGTCCTCCCGGGTCCAGCTGAGCGGGCCATCTGACAGTGCATGTACTGAGGCACGACCGGGACCATGGTGTTCACTTCCTGCCGAAGCCGGTGCTCATTGTGCTTGTCGCCGCCTTCGCTGGTGAAGACGATGTAGTAGGCGTTCGGGTTGGGGAAGGTGTTGTCACGCATAGTGCCAGCCGCTGGGTGCGGTGATACCTCTCCAACGTATCTATAATTTTTGATTGTTCCATGCTGTTATATTATCATTCTTGGATGTTTTATAATCATTTTATAGTCATTTTATATCATTTTTGGTACTAACCTATTGACATAGTGCCAAGTGCCAGTTGCTGTTTTGCATGTTTTTTACATCGCAGGAAATCAATACCAAACGGAGTCCAAACGCAGCAAAGCTTTTTTGTGGATTTTTTCTGGACCATAAGACACTGTATGGGCCAAGAAAGTACCTAAGGGGTGCTCTGAGGGGAGCACAACCCACCAGGGCGCGCCTGGAGGCCCAGGCGCGCCCAGGTGGGTTGTGCCCACCTCAGTGGCATTCCCGCACCGCCTCTTTGCTCTATAAATACCCCAATATTCCAGAAACCCTAGGGGAGTCGACGAAAATCAATTCCAGCCGCCGCAAGTTCCAGAAACACCAGATCCAATCTAGACACCATCACGGAGGGGTTCATCATGTCCATTGGTGCCTCTCCGATGATGCGTGAGTAGTTCTTTGTAGACCTTCGGGTCCGTAGTTAGTAGCTAGATGGCTTCCTCTCTCTCTCTCTTGATTCTCAATACAATGGTCTCTTGGAGATCCATATGATGTAAGTCTTTTTGCGATGTGTTTGTTGGGATACGATGAACTTTGAGTTTATGATCAGATCTATGTTTTTATCCATGAAAGTTATTTAAGTCTTCTTTGATCTCTTATATGCATGATTGATCATAGCCTCGTATTTATTCTCCAATATTTGGGGTTTTTTTTGGTCAACTTGATCTATTTATCTTGCAATGGAAAGAGGTGCTTTGTGATGGGTTCGATCTTACGGTGCTTGATCCCAGTGACAGAAGGGGAAATGACACGTATGTATCGTTGCTATTAAGGATACCAAGATGGGGTCTATTTCTACATAAATAGATCTTGTCTACATCATGTCATCGTTCTTATTGCATTACTCCGTTTTTCCATGAACTTAATACACTAGATGCATGCTGGATAGCGGATGATGTGTGGAGTAATAGTAGTAGATGCAGGCAGGAGTCGGTCTACTAATCTTGGGTGTGATGCCTATATAATGATTATTGCGTGGATATCGTCATGATTATTTGAAGTTCTATCAATTTCCCAATAGTAATTGCTTTCCCACTATTGGCTATTTTTCTCGAGAGAAGCCACTAATGAAACCTACGGCCCACAGGTCTCTTCTTTAATATACTTGCCTTTGCGATCTATTTTATTTGCTTTTATTTTCAGATCTATTAAACCAAAAATACAAAAATACCTTGCTTCACTTAATTTTATTTGCGATCTATTTATCATATCTATTACAACTTTATCACGTCTTCTCGCCAATTTGTGGCATCATTACCCGAAAGGGATTGACAACCCCTTTAACACGTTGGGTTGCGAGTATTTGTTATTTGTGTGCAGGGGCTGTTTACGTTGTGTTGCTTGGTTCTCCTACTGGTTCGATAACCTTGGTCTCATCATTGGGAAATACCTACCATCGCTTGCGCATCATCCTTCCTCCTTCATTCATGGAGTCTCTTATTTCCTGCGCATTTAGAGTATCTCACCTTTGTGTAACATTGGTTTTACCTTGGACGCTATGTATCAATGGGCAGGCCAATCAAAAGAGGATTTCCTATCGCCTCGGTCTGGCCGTGGAGGAGAGGAGTCAAGTCGACATGATTAGCTCTATACCGCGTCAATGCTCTCTTAACCCCGTCCAGTGGCGCGCGTGACGGTGGAGATCCACTACACATCCAATCCGCCCACGGACCACCTAGTCTTCCACCATAATTCGTCACAACACGGTCCTGCTATGCGTCCTCGCAGATCATTACCATTCTATTATTGCGGCATGTAAGCCCTCTCTCATTGCTGATCCTCTGTCCGGCCACTTCACAGGCCCACTCTACGCCAGACTTTTAATTTCACCTCTTTATTCGCTCAGATGCTTCTCGATGTTTCCTCCGATGCAGTTATCGGCCTTTCCTGTCTTGAGTGAATCCAGCAAAAGCTCGTTGCCGCGCGACCTGTTTGTCGTTATGTGATGGTCTGCCTTCCATCTATCGCGTAGCACCCCCAGAAGAACGCCGGGATATCGTTTGAATCGTTAAAGATCAAGAAGGGGAGGCGCCGAAGAATATTTAAATCTGGACCCTGTGTATACGGAGGATTGTGTGGTCAATACGATGTCATTCAACCCTGATGCTATCCCCGTACGCAGACTCCTCTAACCGTTGCCCCTTCTTCTATGTGCCCTCTATAGTATGTGGCACTCCACACCTTGGTATAGATTTCGTCTCTAAGGTCAGTGGGTGCCCATTGCAGGTGGGAGATGTCATCTGACTGGTCCTTCCTCTCTGACAGACAACATCCCCAATGTTTTGGGAAAATTTGTAGTGGCGCCTTCGAACGCAACCACTTCGAATGATCCACGAATAAAATAGCACCAAATAGTTGTGAGCGTCGTGTTGCGGCATGTTATGGAAAGACTAAATCGCTATCCTGTAGTAGAAGAAAATAGGCTACCAAAGTAGAACAATTATTGCATAAGGATCCTCTGCAAGACTAACCAAGAACAAGCCTTCAGTCCATTTCGCTACTGACAGGATCCCATGTTGAAGAGGGATCGCAAAACCTTGTTGTGTACGCAAACTGTTGTTTAAGCTGTTTCCACACAGTCCTATACGCGCGGAGTACGTATCCAGTCCTACCTATTTGCTCTAGAAAAGTGGGAATTGAAGAAAAGCATGTCTGCACCTAGAGCCATATAATAAACCTGGTACAAGTCTACTAACTCTACGACCGGTGACTAATTTGCTCTCCCCAGCCAATGAACTACACATCCACGCTTCATAAAATATCTGGTAAGACTTACTCTAACAAGGCTATAGCATACCAACCGACAAGGGATGCTAACTTCTAGTCTAGTGAATAAGGCAAGACATCTTACGCTATGCCATATAGTCTCACATCCTCAATTCTATTGTGTAGTTAGGTATAAGAGAGGCCCTTCTCACCTTTATTTTCACCCGTCAATGAACCATTGCTCGCAAAAGGTGAGATGTTTTGGTCATCCTCGCTTCGCTTCCAGGACAGTCATTTGGTTCAGTTTGGAAAATTATACATGTTCAATTATGGCTTGCCCAACCTTTCTAAAATTTGTTTAGGTAATCGAAAAGAGTTGGGAGGAGGTCGGTAAGCCCAAGATGAGACATGAAAGCTTAATGATGTCCTATGCGTGATATACGGACTAGCCCTAGGACGTGAAAGTTCTTACCTATGGCTGGCTCGTTGTGAGGGCACCCAACTAATAGTATCATTGTGGATTTAATTTGGTTTTCCTGATAGTTTAAAGTGAATATAATACTCTCATTTATCCTCTGATTAGATGTGTTTTTTGGTTAGGTCCATAAATTGTAATAGTAGTTCTCGTGCCCAGTCAGCAAGGGCCTATGTGGGGAGGTACTTCCCTTGAGGAGTGGAGGAATTGATCATTGATCTTGCTTGAATAACTCAGGAGACACTATATCACAGTACAGGCGAAATATATTATGTTCATGTCATTATCAGAGAAGATGATTTGAGTTGATTCAATGCTTTTGCAGAATGATGTCATACAACATAATGTTGATATCATGTGCCGTCACTATTGGTCAAGATGTTTGGACGTATCAGAATTGTGTGGCTCGAAGTAGTTCTAGATTGCATTATCTATGAGCTGATTGCTTGTATATGTCTAGCATAATTATAGCATTCATAGTGTGTCTGGTAGTGCTAATTGTGCTTGGAGATCCATTATGATGGGTTTCAATCATCAGATCTTTCAATCTTTTGATGAAAATTTTGCCATTTAGATAAAATGTGGAATATGTACAGTATATATTAAATCATGTGCAATCAAGATATCAAATTTTCAACTCAGGGTTGATAGCGATAACATTGCTCTTTTGTGATTTCTGTCATGTGTAATAGCTCATTCTCTATTATATGGATACTAAGCAATATTGTACCTCGTCAATCGGGTTTGTATGTTTTGTGTTGACATGATAGTATCCAAGTATTTGGTTTATGTCTCTCTTACTGTCTGACCGACGATTTGAATGTAGAGGAAATTAATGGTATTAGGCAAAAGGTCTATAGTCGGTGGGCAGGAATCCCGATTGCAACACTCCAATACAGTTATTACCTGTGTCAGTATGTAAGTGCAAGAAACATATACAGCCAGTTGGGGGATGTCACGCCCGGGTGGCATCCCTTCCTGCTCTCTAGAAGCATAAATCCATCGGGCGTATATTTACTTTTCACTTATTTTGTATCTCACATACTTACTGGCGACGTCTTTCGTGGTGAGGCAAGCTCTTCCTATAGTCATGGGTACGTCGTGTTCTGGGTCTGTTTATTATTATGTAGTGTATAAGATCGTTGGAAGCTCTAAAACTGTACAAACATCTCTATAATATGTAGTACAAGTGAATCCTGAGTGCTGTGCCGCTATCTTGCTTCGTTGTAAACTAAGGAATGTTTTGAGTAAGGTGTCCAGGAGTAGTTGACCTATCTTATATGGTCTTCTACTCATATTTTATATGATTCACGTTCAGAGCCGACCGGTAGTGGTGCTAAGTGCTCTGTTCCTCTGAAGGCGAAATGCTTCATGCCTCTCTAAATCGACTCGGCGTAGAGTGTGAGCACTTTGCCCGAAAGTTCCAATAATGTGTCACGAGCATTTGGATCATTCCTTTGATCAGAAGTCTCGGTCGTCGTGTAGCTTTCACTAATCTTATACTTTTGGGAGAGAACAAGAAAGTGAGGTTGTGACTGGCCTCGGAGTGTTCTTCACTTCCAATTACTCTCCGGTGCCACGGTTGTCGCGTTTGTCGCTTCCATCAAAAAGCAACATGCTGGACTTCAAAGGTGCGCTATACGTAGGCCTACTCGCAAGGAGGATATAATGAAACTTTTCATGCACGAAGATCAGGGTACAGAGATAAAACGCTTTGGCTTCTTCGTATTTTGTTTTGAGTATTATGGATCGAGCGTTCCGATATGGTGGTCGAGATGTTGATGTGAGGATATATAGTGCGTTCTTCCGTAACAGGAAGTGCTTCTACGTGTAAAGTTTGGTGGCGGGGATTATCACCCGATGACCGTTTGGGTATACAAGCACGAAGAGTCTAGATAGTGCTGTTGCGGGCAATGATACTTACATCGCTACGTGTCCTGCGCGTCGCCATGGCCGTGTTTATTCAGTGTTACTTAGTGCTTGAATGCCATTGGGTATCTGAGCTCTGGTCTCTTTCGTTTGCGTGCTGGCGCTGTTCTCAATCTGTTTTATTTCTAGGCCTCATGATTTGTCACTAGAGTACGGATCACTCTGCCGCAGTCGCAAACCTTTAATTACCAAGTTTATGCGCGATATGAGTCCAGGATATACACATACCTATATGTGAGCCTCATCTCCTAGTGCCCTTCTAAGGCGAGAGATGGCCCACTGAGGTGCCCTCTTTTGAGAGTTTTCTAGACAACTAATTTTCTCTTTGATGTGCTCGGTACCGCTTCGGCGAAGGCGGGTGAGGCGAGTGGCGCTTGAGTGTTATTAGCCCTGTGCTGAATGCTGATTCATTACATCCCGAGCGCCGTGTTTGATGTGCGACTGTGGTCATTGCACGAGTACGACAAACGGTATCTGGATTGGACCTTCATTCCTGCAAAGTGAATGACATGAATCTCCTTCTATGTGATAGTGTCAATGATAGTAAAATTCACTCTGGAGTGTATTGGGTAATGGGAGGCGGCACCCGTGGATTGAGCGGGGCTGTGTTGTCCATTTGTGTGAAGAGGAAAGGTCTCCGTGGTGCACAGAATAAACGTTCTAGATTCTTACTATTGGGAACGCGGCCTATGAGTGTATCTATCCCTGGAGAGAGGAAGGCATATGGGAAACTCTACGAACTGATTGTTGCAGGTCGGGTGTGGAAGCCAGGTATTGCCTCTCAAAATGTGATTTTACTCTTCTATGCAATTTTTCGCTTTGAGCTCCTGGCACCTCGTACAAATCCCTACTTCCTCTAAGGCCTTTCTTTTACTTATGCAATTTTTATTTTAATTGAGTCTCCATCTTCTCTTATAAAGCACCAACTAAGGGGCACTATGATCGTATATTGAGCATTGGGTGTAGCTAATATTCGAGTGTGTTTCATGAATGGATCAATGATTGAGCATGATGGGCTAGGGATAACTTGCTTTAGTGTTGATATTTTGAAAGACATGGTTGCTTGTTGATATGCTTGAGTATTAAAGTCTTCATGTCAAAACTAGACTATTGCTTTGAACCATATAAAAGTCCAAATGTCCATGCTACAAAGAAAAGAATATGTGATGAACATGTTAGGCAGCATTCCACATCAAAAATTCTGTTTTTATCATTTACCTACTCGAGGACGAGCATGAATTAGAGCGTTGCGGGTTGCGCTCGGGGGTAGGTCAGCCTGCGATCACCGTGCCTTCTTCACATTGGTGGTGGCTGGGTCCCTGATCAAGGGATGTATGGGCACAAGTCTCACTGCAAGAGTAGATGCACCAGGTTTGTGTACAGTCCTTTGCTCTTCGCTCTTCTTTATATTGCTATTTCGTCTTCTATTTGCTTTTCTGGGTGGTTGCACTTTAGTATTCAATACTAGGATAGCATTTTTAATATACCCTGCAGATCGCATAATTATATGATCAGTGTTCCTTTGTATAACATTTGTGTGTTTACTAATAGGCTCACTCAAATGTATTCCATAATTGTATCGTAAGCATATGTCTCAGTAGACAAGTTGTTTAGTTATGCCATTTAAATGGTCCTCGAACATTCGATATATTACTTATGATTACTAAATCTCACGTAAACCTAATGACCTGAGAGATACTAAGGCATCAATTATTATCTGTACAGGAGGTCTCAAATTCCACACACAGTTTCAAGAACTGGAATGACTATATATCTCTTTAAGTCCTTTGGGTTTTGTTGACAGTGGATTTTATTTGTAGCGCTATTTGAACACATGTCTTTATAGTATCTAGCGGGTATTGGCTCCATCCCTCATATTGTCGAGCTCTATACTGAGAAAAATGTTATCAAGAACTGGATGCAAGATGATGACTCTGCAGTAGAACAAGCAGGGAGAGCGCAAAGATCAGGAAGTATGTGACCCCTTACAACATGCGACGTGGCGCTGAGGCGCCTGGTCTCAGATATTCGCTTCCAGGATTTAGTGTTGCATGTAGCATGACCCTACCGATGAGATCGCTGCGTGCGAGGTGATTTTCTCTTCCGGCGTAACGAGACACTCCCCGTCTTATGGGAGGACGACCAACCATCTACTTCTCTATATCCCGCTCATAAAATTTCACTTAGCTCCTTCTTTCAGTAATAAATACTAAACTTCATGGGCTACGATGACTCATAGTGCTTTAGTCGTCGGGGCGGGCGCGAAACGCGGGCGGGGTGGCCCTAACACGGAATGCTCTATTGGAAAAGTCGATAACAGAAAAATACCTCTATGTATGACCTTGCCAAGTGTCCGCAGTTTGACAAAAGATTGTCTTTTCAAGCTCTTCAGAAACATCTAAGCCAAACAGATATAGCCAAATCGGTCTCAGGACCTATCTAAGTTTGCTGTGGAGAGAGAGGTTAGGATCCATTCCCTAGATACCGTCGAGCTGGGTTACATCTCGACGACACAAGTAGATCGAAAGATCGATAACCGCCTTTTGACAGCAATGATTATTGCTGCTCCTATTCCAGTGTTTGTTCGTGGGAAAGTAGTAGATCTTAGATGCTAGATTAATATGATAGCAATAACCAGTCATCAAAGTTTCTCTCATCGATACTGACTTTCAGCTTTCCACTGACGTAACTCTTCCAGACTGTTAAGTGGATGTCACAGCCAAAACCTCTCATACTCCTTTTCGTTCCATCTATCGGTGGCTACTCATACTACAATACTGGCCTCATAGATATGACAAAATGCAAACGTAACAACGTAAAGAGAGGCGAGACCAAGTGGCTGATTTGATCTAGTTTTGAGAGGAATACATCCCATTTTTGAAGATGGGCTCGTAAGGCGCGTTGAGTAGGTTAAACACGAGAGGCAGATGTTGTGCGATATTGGGAAATTTCAGTGACAATGGAGATTAGCTGTTTGTTTTTATGATGAATAGTGGTACCTGATTCTTATTGTTCTTGTATACTTGTCGTATGCTGCACTCGCAAGTTTATTTGAGTTTCTTTGATCTCTTAGTGAGTAACCATGTTGGTTACTGCCATGCAGCAATTTTCTTCCTCTTACTATTTGCTGGTTTTGTTTCTTGTGTTCGCAAACTTGATTTTATTTATTCTGTTGGTGCAATGGAAGGAGGTGCTTTTGTGTGATGCGCTCTTCCTCGATCATTGGACGGTGCTATGGATCCCGTAATTGTGCCCAAGTGAAGTAACGAGAGGAGATATTTGACACCGTACTCGGCACCGGTAGATAGAATGCTCAGAGCGTAATCAAATCGCGAAGTAAAGGAGCAGCATAGGACGCGATACTCAGACTACCCTATACTCTTGTCACACATAAATCAGGATCACTATGTCACGACATTCCATGTCATTCAACGTCTGATTATAGCAAAGGGTACTTCTCCGTCAATCCCTTTCTATCCATGACTGTTCACTTATCTAGTGATCGAAACATGATGTCTGACTGAACGTGTCAGAATAGGTGATTGGAGTAAGTAGTAGTAGTATGCAAGGAGTAGCAGAAGTTACAAGGTATCTATTATGGGTTATTTGGGTATTGTTATGATCTCCAATGAGGGGGGGGGGGGGGGGGGGGGGGGGGGGGGGGGGGGGGGGGGGGCTTGAGTATTAAAGTCTTCATGTCAAAACTAGACTATTCCTTTGAACCATATAAAAGTCCAAATGTCCATCCTACAAAGAAAAGATTATGTGATGAACACGTTAGGCAGCATTCCGCATCAAAAATTCTGTTTTTATCATTTACGTACTCGAGGACGAGCATGAATTAAGCTTGGGGATGCTGATACGTGTCCAATGTATCTATAATTTTTCATTGTTACATGCTGTTATATTATCATTCTTGGATGTTTACAATCATTTTATAGTCATTTTATATCATTTTTGGGTACTAACCTATTGACATAGTGCCCAGTGCCAGTTGTTGTTTTCTGCTTGTTTTTTACATCGCAGGAAATCAATACCAAACAGAGTCCAAACACAGCGAAACTTTTTGTGGATTTTATTGGACCAGAAGACACCGTATGGGCCAAGAAAGTACCAGAGGGGTGCTCCGAGGGGAGCACAACCCACCAAGGCGCGCCTGGGGGCTCAGGCGCCCAGGTGGGTTGTGCCCACCTTGGTGGCCTCCCACACCGCCTCTTTGCTCTATAAATACGCCAATATTCCAGAAACCCTAGGGGAGTCGACAAAAAATCAATTCCAGTCGCTGCAAGTTCCAGAAACACCAGATCCAATCTAGACACCATTGCGGAGGGGTTCATCATGTCCATTGGTGCCTCTCCGGTGATGCGTGAGTAGTTCTTTGTAGACCTATGGGTCCGTAGTTAGTAGCTAGATGGCTTCCTCTCTCTCTCTCTCCCTCTCTCTCTCTCTCTTGATTCTCAATACAATGGTCTCTTGGAGATCCATATGATGTAAGCCTTTTTGCGGTGTGTTCGTTGGGATCCGATGAACTTTGAGTTTATGATCAGATCTATGTTTTTATCCATGAAAGTTATTTGAGTCTTCTTTGATCTCTTATATGCATGATTGATTATAGCCTCGTATTTCTTCTCCAATATTTGGGTTTTGTTTGGCCAACTTGATCTATTTATCTTGCAATGGGAAGAGGTGCTTTGTGATGGGTTCGATCTTACGGTGCTTGATCCCAGTGACAGAAGGGGAAACGACACGTATGTATTGTTGCTATTAAGGATAACAAGATGGGGTCTATTTATACATAAATAGATCTTGTCGACATCATGTCATCGTTTTTATTGCATTACTCCATTTTTCCATGAACTTAATACACTACATGCATGATGGATAGCGGTCGATGTGTGGAGTAATAGTAGTAGATGCAGGTAGGAGTCGGTCTACTAATCTTGGACGTGATGCCTATATAATGATCATTGCCTAGATATCGTCATGATTATTTGAAGTTCTATCAATTTCCCAACAGTAATTGTTTTCCCACTTTTGCTATTTTTCTCGAGAGAAGCCACTAGTGAAACCTACAGCCCCCGGGTCTCTTCTTTAGCATATTTACCTTCACGATCTATTTTATTTGATTTTATTTTCAGATCTATTAAACCAAAAATACAAAAATACCTTGCTACACTTTATTTTATTTGCGACCTATTTATCCTATCTATTACAACTTTATCACGTCTTCTTGCCAATTTGTGGCATCGTTACCCGAAAGGGATTGACAACCCTTTAACACATCGGGTTGCGAGTATTTGTTATTTGTGTGCAGGGGTTGTTTACGTTGTGTTGCTTGGTTCTCCTACTGGTTCGATAACCTTGGTCTCATCACTGAGGGAAATACCTATAGCCGCTGTGCTGCATCATCCCTTCCTCTTTGGGGAAATACCGACGTAGTTCAAGCAGGCATCATGCAGCGGCGAGGGGGAGGTGCCCCGCACCCGACGCCGGAGGAGGGGCGGAGGGAGATCGCCCCTCATTAGGCCCCAAGTAATGGCGCACTGCCAGAGCGTGTGCATGGATGGCCTCGCGCCACTGTGGTGCTTGCAGGGAGCATCGAGCATCTGCTCAAAACTCATGGCGGGTTGCCAGGCAGTCTTGTCGGTTCGCTGATGCCGGCCGCCGCCCTGCTCGGCGGGAGGTGCCTGCTCGGCCGCAGCGACAAGGCAGTTGTCATAGCAGGGAGCCGGCTACTCTCCCTTGCATTTGTTGTCGGGGTGGTTGTTCTGCTGGCGGTTGTTCTCGCCAGCTGGCTTGGGGGTGGCGCCGGTAATGTCCACCACGACTTGGACCTTCATGGCAGCGGCCGTGGCGTACTTGTCCGTCGTGGCCATGAGCGCGACCATGGTGGTCGACTCAGAGCGGAGGAGCTTGTGCTTGAGCAAGGTGTCGTCTCGACACCCGTCCATGAAGTATTGGATGGCCTGGACCTCATGGACCCCTCGCAGCTGTTCCAGAGCTCGGTCTAGCGCGTGAGGTACTGGAGGCCGGTGATACGTCTGCAATGTATCTATAATTTTTGATTGTTCCATGCTATTATATTATCTGTTTCGATGTTTTATATGCTATTTTATATTATTTTTGGGACAAACCTATTAACCAAGAGCCTAGTGCCAGTTTCTGTTTTTTCTTTGTTTTTGAGCCTCGCAGAAAAGGAATACCAAACAGAGTCCAAACAGAATAAGACCTTCGCGATGATTTTTCTTGGACCAGAAGGCACCCAGGACTTGGAGACCAAGTCAGAAGAGCCGGGGGGGGGGGGGGGGGGGGGGGGGTAGGGTGCGCCCCCTACCTTGTGGGCCCCTCGGTGACCCCCTAACCTATATCTTCCTCCTATATATTCCCAAACCGCCAGAGGCATCCACGAAAACACTTTTCCACCGCTGCAACCTTCTGATCCCGTGAGATCCCATCTAGGAGCCTTTTCCGGCATCCTGCTAGAGGGGTATTCGATCACGGAGGGCTTCTACATCAACTCTATTGCCCTTCCGATGAAGCGTGAGTAGTTTACCTCAGACCTCCGGGTCCATAGCTAGTAGCTAGATGACTTCTTCTCTCTCTTTGATTCTCAATACCATGTTCTCCTCGGTGTTCTTGGAGATCTATCCGATGTAATCTTATTTTGCGGTGTGTTTGTCGAGATCCGATGAATTGTGGATTTATGATCAGTTTATCTATGAATATTGTTTGAATCTTCTCTGAATTCTTATATGCATGATTTTATATCTTTGTAATTCTTTTCGAACTACCGGTTTACTTTGGCCAACTAGATTTGTTTTTCTTGCAATGGGAGAAGTGCTTAGCTTTGGGTTCAATCTTGCGGTGTCCTTTCCCAGTGACAGTAGGGGCAGCAAGGTACATATTGTATTGTTGCCATCGAGGATAAAAAGATGGGGTTTAAATCATATTGCTTGAGTTTATTCCTCTACATCATGTCGTCTTACTTAAGGCGTTACTCTATTCTTCATGAACTTAATACTCTAGATGCAGGCATGAGTCGGTCGATGTGTGGAGTAATAGTAGTAGATGCAGGAAGGAGTCGGTCTACTTGACACGGATGTGACGCCTATATTTCATAATCATTGCCTTGGATATCGTCCTAACTTTGCGCTTTTCTATCAACTGCTCGACAGTAATTTGTTCACCCACCGTATTATTTGCCATCCCGAGAGAATCCTGTAGTGAAACCTATGCCCCCCGGGTCTATTTTCCACCATATTAGTTTCTGATCTACTATTTTGCAATCTTTTACTTTCAGATCTATAAACCAAAAACCCAAAAATATTTTATATTTTGTTTATCTATCTCTATCAGATCTCAGTTTTGCAAGTGACCGTGAAGGGATTGACAACCCCTTTATCGCGTTGAGTGTAAGTTGTTTGATTGTTTGTGCAGGTATAGGTGGCTTGTGCGTTGTCTCCTACTGGATTGATACCTTGATTCTCTAACAGAGGGAAATACTTATCTCTACTTTGCTACATTACCCTTTCCTCTTCAAGGGAAAAACCAACACAAGCTCAAGAAGTAGCAGGAAGAATGTCTGGCGCCGTTGCCGGGGACATCTACGCCAAGTCAAGACATACCAAGTACCCATCATAAAACTCTAATCTCTTGCATTACATTATTCACAATTTGCCTCTCGTTTTCCTCTCCCCCACTTGTAAAATGATTTTCAAATAGATTCGCCCTTTTCTTCGCCCTTCTTTCGTTCGTCTTTTCATTTGCTTTTTGTTTGCCCATTTGCTAGATTGGTTTGCTGTCACTATGTCTAAGTCTGGGGAGATTATCGTTGAAAAGGATAGTAGTAACGATGAGGGAAACTTTGATGATTTTGCTAATATTAATCCTCATGAAGAATCTACTACTTTGCACACTGAAAAACTCTGCATAGGTAGCGGCAATATTATTGGAAAAGGGGTTATTCAAGATTTCTTTACTTGTGTCGGCGCATTACCCACGTTAGGTTGATCTATTCTCCATAAAACTAATAGTCTTGCGGATGCTATATCTTTGCTTATAGTTGAACTTGAAAGACAATTTGTTCATATGCATGCATGCATACAAAGGATTTTTCTAGAGTGTTCTAATATTGAGCATTCTTTTGTTAAGCGCGCCAGCACTATATTTCTAGCCCATGAGTTTAGATTTATTATGAAAGAAGCTAGTGAATTTTTTGCGCATTACAAAGTAGATGGTGGTCGTCCTCCCATAGAGGGGATTCTCTTTAACCAAGAAGAAATAATGCATTTGCGATCTCTCGATCATGTTGCTTATAATGAAAATTTGAGAAAAAGGGTCCCCACTGATGTTTTAGTTGTCACAACCCTAGCTTTGGCCTTGCTTGTCATTGCATCATCATCTTGCATCATGTTTAAATTTCTCAGAAACTTGAAATGGGGACTGACCAAACCCTAGCAACAAATGAATTCAAATAGGCTCAAATAAAATCACTTCCAATAAACCCAAAGTGACTTCAGGAAAAGTCCATCATTTTTGAAACTGGTGAAAACCTCTGACAAAAATTGGTGCATATTTTCCCTAGGTCATTTCAGGTTTTTGGATTAAATCATAAGTATTTGAATTGGAGCATTTAATGGCTATAAATTTTTTAAATGCTTCAATAATTCTGAAAACATTTGAGGGCTATTAGTAAACATTTTAAAAGTGCCCACAAATTTTCTCAGGAGTTTTAAAAATGGTTTAGTATTATTACTAAATCAAAAACAGAAAAGCAAAATAGAAAACAGAAACAATTAATAAGAGAGAGAGAGAAGGACTCACCTGGGCTTCTCTCCTGCAGCAGAGCCGGCCCAGCTCCTGATCTGGCCCAGCCCACCAGAAGGACAGAGGCGCGTGGCCACCGCGCGCCGGCACGCGCCCGAGCTACCTCCTGCTTCCGCCGCTTCTGGAGCCAGCCCCGAGTGCCACGCACTCCCTCTCGACCCCCTCACTCTCTCCCTGGCCCCCTCCCCCTCCTCTGCTCTCTCCCGCAGCACCACCGAGCGCGTTTGCCGCCGCCGCTCGCCATAGCCATGGCCACCACCTCTCCCATGCCCCCTGGAGCTGCCCACGAGCTCCGCCTCGTTCCTCTCGTCCTCCTCATTGAGCCTCCCGACGCCGGAAGCCCCAAAAACGTCGCCGGCCTCATCGTGTTCACCATCGGGCACCGGAGATCGTCGCCGCCGATTCGTCGTCCACAGGGCTTCCCCGAGCACGCTGGCCATCCCTACGGCACCGCTGTGAGCCCCCGAGCGTTTTCCCCCTCTCCCCGCGGTCAATACCATCATCTAGCCCGCCTAGCCACCAGAGCCGAGAGCTCCGTGACACCGGCCATGGCGCCGCCATGGCCAGAGCCCGAACCAGCCGCCCCCGAACGCGTCATCGTTATCCCCGCCTTTGTAGGAGCCCGTAGCCACTTCCAGCTCCTCCTCCCGTACACAACAACACCGTCCCGGCCAACTCCGTGCAGGCGCCGCCACGGATGTGCTCGTCGCCGTCAGCTCCGGCGACTACGCGACCAACCAGTGGCACCGTTGGACGCGGCGCATCCCCAGGGTCCCGTAGAATCCACCCGCGCGACGAATGGTCGCCGGAACAGAGATTCTGGCGTGCCTCCACCGTCGGTTGAGGTCGCCGGCGGCCTAACCCTGGCCGGCTGACGTGTCAAATTAGACTAAACTAATTAGTCACCAACTACCCTCCCTAGTCACTGACATGTGGGCCCATGCCCCACTGACACTTTTTAGTTAGGATTAAATTAGCACTAACAGTCTCTGTTAATTAGCCTAGTCACTGACGAGTGGGTCCTAGCGTCAGGTTTGACCTGGGCTGACGCTGTTGACTCGATGACATCATTCTGATGTCAGGATGACGCAGTAATGCTTTCTGGGATTTTAATAAATCAGAAATGATTTATTATTTTCAGAAAATGCCCAAAACTTCTAAAAATCATATAAAATCAACCGTAGCTCAGAATAAAATAATTTATATATGAAAAATTATCAAAAAATCCAATCTATCCATTTATGCTATTTTCATGCATGACAAAGCAACTTAACCTTGCTGTATAGATCAAAACATGATAATGCACATTATAAATTCATAACTTGAGTTTGGATTTGAACCCTTGGTTCAAATTAGCTCAAATCCTTCTGGTTATAGTTGCATTAGCTCAAATCACATCATATTGCCATGTCACATTCATGCATCATATTGTGCATTGCATTGATTGTGTTCTTCCTTGTTTGCCGGTAATTGTTCCCTCTCGGTAGACGCTGCTCCGACGCTGTGATCATTGACACTGATGAAGACTCAATGTTATCTTCAGAAGTGCCAGGCAAGAAAAACCCCCTTTTTCATTCCGATACAATCCCATTCTCTCGCTCCTGCTCCCTTTTACTACATTAGGACAACAACGATTCAACTGTTACATGCTGCGGTAGTTGAACCCCTTTCCTCTGCATGACCTGTCATTGCAACGGTAAATAGATGAAATCCACTAGCATGAGTAGAAGTTGTTTGAGCCCTGATGTGCCTACTCATGTATGCTTGTTTGTCATGCCTGCTACTGCTTAGAGTTGAGTCAGGTCTGATTCACCGGGGATGAATTGGAAAGTTGTGAACATGTCCTACTGTTGAGAGCTAAGTGTGTGAACACGATTTGGTAAAGGTAGCGGTGAGAGGCCATGTAGGAGTACATGGTGGGTTGTCTCATTGAAACCGTCCTCAGGAACTGAGTTCTGTGTTTGTGATCCATGAACAGTTACTACCACACATTGGGTTCTGGTAACTCGACCCCTCTCGGCTTATTAACCGCCTCGATCTTTGTCCAGGAGTTGCCACTAGTTTCTGGTGTTTGTAGGTTGTGTTAGTAGTCTACCAAGTGGCACCCGGTACAGGTGGGCTTGGGACAGACTAGGCACCGTGGCACGGTGTACCAAGCGTAGATCCATCCGTCGAGGTGGGATTGGGAACCCTGCACACATCGTTTGGGGCCGTGAGCGACACCCCGGCCGGATCTCCTTGCGGATAGAACCCGAATAGGCGATAAACCTGGACTAGAGACTTGTGTGGTTAGTCAGGTTGTGGCCGACTCCCTCGCCAGGCTTCCGCTTGAAGGTTGCCGAGATACACGACGTGTACATGGTGGTAAGTGGCGAGAGCGTGTGTGAAGAAGTACACCCCTGCAGGGTTAACATCATCTATTCGAATAGCCGTGTCCGCAGAAAAGGACTTCTGGGTTGCCTGTACAGTTCATAGACAAGTGAAAGTGGATACTCTAAAATGCGCAAGATAAGCGTGACTTCTATGGATGGCGTTCTCGTAGGGAGATGGGATCGGATCCATAGTGGTGTATTGATATGGTGAATATGTGGACTCGTGTGCGCCACCTCAAAAGAGTTACTTGCAGTCGTAGTTCAGGATAGCCACCGAGTCAAAGCTGGCTTGCTGCAGTTAAACTCCACCACCCCTTTATTGATACCGATGCATATGTAGATAGTTCCGATGTAAGTCTTGCTGGGTACATTTGTACTCACGTTTGCCTATTTTATGTTTTGCAGAGAGACGTCAGTCTCGCTAGTAGTTCCGTGTGGACTTCGACGTTTAGCTTGATACCTCAGCTATGATCTTGTGCCCTCGGCAGGATCTGGTAGATAGTCAGTCTTCTCAGCCTTTTTCATTTGTAGATGTCTGTACTCAGACATGTTAAGCTTCCGCATGTGCTTTAACTTGTATGCTTTGAATGTTGGGTCATGAGACCCATGTTTGTAATATCTCGCTCCTCGGAGCCTAATGATTAAATACTTGAGTCGTAGAGTTATGCTGTGATGCCATGTTGTATTTACACATATCGAGCATATTGTGTGTATGATTGAAATGCTTGGTATGTGTGGGATCCGACAACCTAGTTGTTTATCCTTGGTAGACTCTCTTATGGAGAAATGTAGTCTTGTGCTTCCATGAGCCATAGTAGTCCGCTACAGCCCGGTTCACCAGAGTCCTGCTAGCCCAGCACTACTGCTCCGGAACACTTGACTGGCCGGCATGTGATTCACTTCGTTCCTATGTCTTGTCCTTTGGGGAAATGTCACGCGGTGACATCCAGAGTCCTGCCTAGCCTGCTACAGCGGTTCACCGGGAGTCCGTTAGCCCAGTGCTACAACCGGAATTCGCACGCTGGACCGCCATGCTCGATTGTGTTGATCATGTATGCCTGTCCCCGTAAGTTAAGTGCCACTTTGGGTTCACGACTAGTCCATGTCGGCCGGATTTCTCTGTCATAATGATGCTAGCGGACACTATCATATACATGAGCCAAAAGGCGCAAACGGTCCCGAGCCATGGTAAGGCAACACCCGTGAATACCGTGCGTGAAGGCCGCAAAGTGATATGAGGTACCGGCTAGATCGACGTGACTTGGAATCGGGGTCCTGACATTAGTTTGATAAAATACTGAACTTAAATGATAATTTGCTATACAACAATTGATTGGGTTTCTCTCTTGGAATAAGCTCGACTTTTTGGCAAAAGAACGCTTTACAATGAGGAGTTGGGTCATACAATATGAGGGTCCGAAGGAGGAACCTATTCTCCCGAGCTGATCTTCAGGATCCTTATCCCATTAAATTTAGCCATTTTTACTACTTTTGCTTACCACAAAGAAAACTTGCTGTTGAACGAAGGGAATACGAGATAAGCTTTTGAGATTTGCCTTATTATTACTACGACAATACCTAGATCTATTTGTGTTTTTATGCCTAGCTAAGGGCGTTAAAAAATAGCGCTTGTTGGGAGGCAACCCAATTTTATTTTTGTTCTTTGCTTTTCGGTCATGTTTTTCAATAAGAAAATCATCTAGCCTCTGGTTAGATGTGTTTCTGTGTTTTAATAAGACCTTTGGGATGGCTTACGGTGATAGTTGTTTTGATCTTGCTGAAAAACAGAAATTTCTACGCCCAGGAAAATAATTTTCATTTTGTACAGAAGCGTGATTTTGATCTGATTCCTTTTGCACAAGATTGGTACAAAAATTGCCCAGGTTGTCCTAATGTTTCAGAATTTTTGGAGTTACAGAAGTATTCGAAGTTTCCAGATTTCTACTGACTATTCTGTTTTTGACAGATTCTGTTTCTATGTGTTGTTTGCTTAGTTAATGAATCTGTGGGTAGTATCGGGGGCTACGAACCATGGAAAAGTTAGAATATAGTAGATATTAAACCAATATAAATAAATAATGAGTTCATAGAAGTACCCAAAGTGGTGGTTTAGTTTCTTATACCAACGGATCTCATAAGATTTTCTGTTGAGTTTCGTGTTATGAAGTTTTCAAGATTTGGGTAAGGATTTGATGGACTATGGAATAAGGAGTAACAAGATCCTAAGCTTGGGGATGCCCAAGGCACCCCAAGGTAATATTCAAGGACAAACAAGGGCTAAGCTTGGGGATGCCCCGGAAGGCATCCCCTCTTTCGTCTTCGTCTATCGGTAACTTTACTTGAGGCTATATTTTTATTCACCACATGATATGTGTTTTGCTTGGAGCGTCTTGTATGATTTGAGTCTTTTTATAGTTTGCCACAATCATCCTTGCTGTACACACCTTTTGAGAGGGACGCACATGAATCGGATTTATTAGAATACTCTATGTGCTTCACTTATATCTTTTGAGCTAAGGCAATTTTGCTCTAGTGCTTCACTTATATCTTTTAGAGCACGGGTGGTATTTTATAGAAATTATGACTCTGCTTCACTTATATTATTTTGAGAGTGTTTCTAAACAGCATGGTAATTTGCTTTGGTTATGAATTTAGTCCTAATATGAGGCATCACAAGAGGGATATAATAAAAACTTTCATATAAAGTGCATTGAATACTATGAGAAGTTTGATTCCTTATGATTGTTTTGAGATATAAAGATGGTGACATTAGAGTCATGCTAGTGACTAAATGTGGATTGTAGAAATACTTGTGTTGAAGTTTGTGATTCCCATAGCATGCACGTATGGTGAACCATTATGTGATGAAGTCGGAGCATGATTTATTTATTGATTGTCTTCCTTATGAGTGGCGGTCAGGGACGAGCGATTGTCTTTTCCTACAAATCTATCCCCCTAGGAGCATGCACGTAGTACTTTGTTTTCGAATGACTAATAGATTTTTGCAATAAGTATGTGAGTTCTTTATGACTAATGTTGAGTCCATGGATTATACGCACTCTCACCCTTCCACCATTGCTAGCCTCTCTAGTACCAGCGCAACTTTCCGGTACCATAAACCCACCATATACCTTCCTCAAAACAGCCACCATACCTACCTATCTTATGGCATTTCCATAGCCATTCCGAGATATATTGCCATGCAACTTTCCACCATTCCGTTATTATGACACGCTTCATCATTGTCATATTGCTTGCATGATCATGTAGTTGACATCGTATTTGTGGCAAAGCACCATTTCATAATTCTTCATACATGTCACTCTTGAGTCATTGCACATCCCGGTACACCGCCGGAGGCATTCATATAGAGTCATATTTTGTTCTAAGTATCGAGTTGTAATTCTTGAGTTGTAAGTAAATAAAAGTGTGATGATCATCATTATTAGAGCATTGTCCCATGTGAGGAAAGGATGATGGAAGCTATGATTCCCTCACAAGTTGGGATGAGTCCCGACTTTATGAAAAATAAAGAGGCCAAAGAAGCCCAAATAAAAAAGAGGCCAAAGAAGCCCACGAAAAAATGAGAGAAAAGAGAGAGGGGAATGTTACTATCCTTTTTCCACACTTGTGCTTCAAAGTAGCACCATGATCTTCATGATAGAGAGTTTCCTATATTTTCACTTTCATATACTAGTGGGAAGTTTTCATCATAGAACTTGTCTTGTATATTCCAATGATGGGCTTACTCAAATTGCCATGGGTCTTCGTGAGCAAGTGAGTTGGATGCACACCCACTTAGTTTCTTCTTGAGCTTTCATACACTTATAGCTCTAGTGCATTCCGTTGGCATGGCAATCCCTACTCACTCACATTGATATCTATTGATGGGCATCTCCATAGCCCATTGATACGCCTAGTTGATGTGAGACTATCTCCTTCTTTGTCTTCTCCACAACCACCATATTCTATTCCACCTATAGTGTTATGTCCATGGCTCACGCTCATGTATTGAAGTGAAAGTTGAAAAGGTTTGAGAACATCAAAAGTATGAAACAATTGCTTGGCCTGTCATCGGGGTTGTGCATGATTTGAATATTTTGAGTGATGAAGATGGAGCATATCCAGACTATATGATTTTTTTAGAGAGAGCTTTCTTTGGCCATGTTATTTTGAGAAGACACGATTACTTTATTAGTATGCTTGAAGTATTATTGTTTTTATGTCAATATTAAACTTTTGTTTTGAATCTTATGGATCTGAACATTCATGCCACAATAAAAAAAATTACATGGACAAATATGTTAGGTAACATTCCACATCAAAAATTCTGTTTTTATCATTTACCTGACTCGAGGACGAGCAGGAATTAAGCTTGGGGATGCTTGATACGTCTCCAACGTATCTACAATTTTTTATTGTTCCATGTTATTATATTATCTGTTTTGGATGTTTTATATGCAATAATATGCTATTTTATATTATTTTGGGACTAACCTATTAACCTAGAGCCCAGTGCCAGTTTCTGTTTTTTCCATGTTTTTGAGCCTCGTAGAAAAGGATACCAAACGGAATAAAACCTTTCGCGATGATTTTTCTTGGACCAGAAGACACCTAGGAGACTTGGAGACCAAGTCAGAAGAGCCACGAGGCGGCTACAAGGGGGAGGGCGCGCAGGGTAGGCGCCCCCTACCTTGTGGGCCCCTCGATGACCTCCTGACCTAGATCTTCCTCCTATATATTCACATATATTCCCAAACCACCAGAGGCATCCACGAAAACACTTTTCCACCACCGCAACCTTCTATTCCCGTGAGATCCCATCTATGGGCCTTTTCCGGCATCCAGCCGAAGGGGGGTTCGATTACGGAGGGCTTCTACATCAACTCTATTGCCCTTCCGATGAAGCATGAGTAGTTTACCTCAGACCTACGGGTCCATAGCTAGTAGCTAGATGGCTTCTTCTCTCTCTTTGATTCTCAATACCATGTTCTCCTTGATGTTCTTGGAGATCTATCCGATGTAATCTTCTTTTGGTGTGTTTGTCGAGATCCGATGAATTGTGGATTTATGATCAGTTTATCTATGAATATTATTTGAATTTTCTCTGAATTCTTATATGCATGATTTGATATCTTTGTAATTCTCTTCGAACTATCGGTTTAGTTTGGCCAACTAGATTGGTTTTTCTTGCAATGGGAGAAGTGCTTAACTTTGGGTTCAATCTTGCGGTGTCCTTTCCCAGTGACAGTAGGCGCAGCAAGCCATGTATTGTATTGTTGCCATCGACGATAAAAAGATGGGTTTTACATCTTATTGCGCTTGTTTATTCCTCTGCATCATGTCATCTTACTTAAAGTGTTACTCTGTTCTTCATGAACTTAATACTCTAGATGTAGGTAGGAGTCGGTCGATGTGTGGAGTAATAGCAGTCGATGCAGGCAGGAGTCGGTCTACTTGACATGGACGTGATGCCTATATTTCATAATTATTGCTTGGATATCGTCATAACTTTGTGCTTTTCTATCAATTGCTCGACAGTACTTTGTTCACCCACCGTATTATTTTCCATCTTGAGAGAAGCCTCTAGTGAAACTATGGCCCCCGGGTCTATTTTCCATCATATTAGTTTCTGATCTACTATTTTGCAATCTTTTACTTTCAAATCTATAAACCAAAAACCCAAAAATATGTTATCTTCTGTTTATCTATCTCTATCAGATCTCACTTTTGCAAGTGACCGTGAAGGGATTGACAACCCCTTTATCACGTTGGGTGCAAGTTGTTTGATTGTTTGTGTAGGTATAGGTGGCTTGTGTGTTGTCTCCTACTGGAGATACCTTGGTTCCCTAACTGAGGGAAATATGTATCTCTACTTTGCTGCATCACCCTTTCCTCTTCAAGGGAAAAACCAACGCAATCTCAAGAAGTAGCAGTCAGACTCCTCCGTCCCCTGGATGCACATGGCGAGCTATCAAGGTTAGTCGATCCGCTTGTAGGTGCCAGTGAAGTTGCGCACAAAAGTCTACTCGAAGTCGAGCCAAGAGTTGATATTGCGAGCCGGCAGGCTTTTCAGCCACGTTAGGGCTCATCCCTGTAGCGTGAGGGGGGAGTAGCGCACGGCTAGGCACCGGTTGCCACCCATGATGCCGACAATGGTGGTGTAGTCAGTGAGCCAGTCCTCCGGCTTGGCAGTTCCGTTATATTTGGGGGTGTCGCGAGGGAGCGTGCATCCTTTGGTGAAGGGCTCATCGTGGATGCGCGAGCCGAAACAGCTTGGGCCGACTGCGTCATCCTCCTCCAGCTGGAGGGAGGGGGCCAACTACTCGATGTGGTGACGAGCATCGTCGTTGTTGATGTTGCGCGGGCCCAGTCGGCCGGGCGCGACGGCCAGATGGCGGGGGAAGGTCCTGCCGACGTCGAATGTCCGTAGCCGGCCCGTCACCCTGGCTGTCGCCGACTGTGACAGCGCAGTCACGCCGAGTCCGACCGCTCTAGGTCCTCCAGGATTGGGCTTTGCTGGGACGCGGAGAAGACGCCTGCTGGGCGTCCCGGGGGTCAGGGTCCTGGGAGCAGCGAGAGCCGGATGCCACAGGGGCCTCAAGGCGCTTCTGTTGCTCCTTCACAACGGTGAGAAGCTCGCTAACTCATGGACGCCTCCGTGGCATGCATGTTCTTGATGGGGGTGTCATAGACGGGTGGGACCACGCCCAGCACGCGACTGAGGGCTGCACCCCGGGCACGCACCTCGGCAACCCGGCTAGGCTTGGCCACGGCCGGCGTGAAGCCGTAGCAGCATCGTGCTCCCGCTGAGCGGACTCTAGTGCGCGCTGCGTAGTAGCAAGTGCCGTGGCCTCGTCCAGCAGGCACACGTGTTCGTCGTCGAGCCGGGCCCTGGCTAGGGTGGCGTTGGCGTCGGTGGCAATGGGGATGCTGAGGTTCTACAGCATCACGCGCAGCGGGTCGGTCTGTTTGGCACAAGGCGCTGCGGTCATGGCGGCAGCGGCCTTGGCCGCGCCGCTAGCTGAAGAAGAGGTAGAGCCGGTGGTCAGCACCTCCACGCGGGTGCAGAGATCCGCCACGACGCTAGAGATTGTGTAGCCGACGTGGACGGGGGAGTCAGTGACGCTGAGCACCCCATTGGGGTACTCGCCGAGGGTGAGCGCGACAAAGACGCGCAACATGCCGAGAGGGTGATGGAAGAGGCGACAAGGCTGACCAGGGCCGCAAGGAGCGTGGGGACCAGGCCATGCATAATGCGCTCGCCAGAGTCAGTGAAGGGCCTCGACTGGAACTTGACTCCGGCCGACACTGCGAGCAACCCCACAGTGGGTGCTAACTGTCGTGGTGATCTCATGGCAGATGCCATGGGATGGCTAAAAGTCGGGGGTTACATGAGGACGCCGGTGGGTTCCAGAGGAAGGGTTGGCACGCGCTGGTGTGTGACACGAGATGTAGCCAGGTTCGGGGCCCTCCGTGGGAGGTAACACCCCCAGTCCTGCCGAATGGATGATATGCACTGGGTCACAGAGTTGCTCCTGGAGCTGTTTGGGTGGAGGAGAAAGAGCGAACTGGTCCTCTACCCTGCCTCGTATATGTGTGTGGATTCTCCTGATCTCAACCCCTCTGTATGGAGGGGCACCGGGGGGTCTTATAGGCCTCCCCCGGGGTTACAATGGTACAGTTACATGGGCGTAGGGCCCTGGTGTCATCCTTTGGGAGCCGGCAGTGGGGGCCTACGGCTCCCACCATATTGCAGAGTCTTTTCAGTCGGGACACCTGTACACAACCATGCAAGCGTAGAAGGCATTACTTCTCTAACTCAACGAGCACATTCATGTTATAAGAGAAACTTGGTTTGTGTGCGAAGTTTTGGAAAGCGTTGTCTTGTCTAATTGTGTGGAATTGTAAAATATATCCGCGGTCACTGAATTTGAGTCATATATTCTTTTTGGTCACTGAACTTCAATATACTCGAAATATGTTCACTAAGAGCTTCTGAGTTGCACTTCATCCTCCAGTGAGGACTCGTCGTCTCTCCCTGCCAATGACGGGGGTCCAATCTTGCCGCTCATCTTAGTGGGAAATGAATCAAACGGCTGTGGATGTTGTAGACCTTCTGTCACATCCCAGATTTCCCCCCAAATCTGGTATATTAAAATTTTCACAGGAAATTATTTTTTTTAGGAAACACCCATGTTTGCCTAGGATTTGACTGTGATTGACTTTGAATTGTTTGATTGTTTGCCTGGAGGAATGAAAATCCAAATGCAACTAGTGAAGCCCTAGCAAGCCTTAGTAGGAACCCAAGCTATTTTGAAAATATTATTTGGGCAAAAGTATTTACAATAAGTCCCAAGTAATATTTGAGTCATGATGATTCTCCCAAAATAATTGGGTTGGATTCATTTGAGTCTATTCAGGACCAAAGGGAATTATTCCAAAATGGTTTTGCATTTTATGTGGCAGGAAGATGAATTTCATAAGTCCAAATAATATTCTTGACCCTCTGCCTATTTTCTAAAATGAATTTGAAACATATTTGGTTTTGAAACCAAATTCAAATTCAAAGGGAAAATATAAGTGCATTAAATATAAGTCCAAATTGCCCAAACAAAATGTTCAAACATTCCCAAATATTCCATTTGGAATTTAGGACATATTCTTTATTGGAAGAAAATTCAAATTCAAAATCATTTGAAAAGACTGAACAAGACAGAAAAGAAAAATAGAAAGACGGAAGCAGGAATCAAATAAAAATAAAAGGCCCAACTGGACCAGCTAGCAGATCAGTATAGCTAGCTAGCCCAGCCAGCGCCGCAGCCCAACCCTGCCACTCTCTCTCTCTCTCCCTGAGCCGTTGACATGATGGTCCAACATGTCAGGACCGTCACCCACCTCCCGCAACCGCTCGGTCATGACCTCGTGCACGACCCGCACGCACGCATGCCCACGTTTGCCACTACGCGCGGCCATCGTGCGAGCCAGCCCCATGGTAATGCCCCTATAAATCCCCTTGACTGCCCACTCGAGCGCCATAAGGCTGCCGCCAGCGACCCCTCCGTCTCCGTTCTGCCCTAGCTCGCTCCGGCGAGCACACCCACCCCCGAGACCAACCAAAGCCACTGCTCGACTCCCTGTCCTCGTGCGCACCTTCCAGACAACTTCGGCAAGCCCACAACCGCCTGTAACCTCGCGTTCATCGACGATCGAACCTCATCACCGCCGGCGTTGAAACTCCAGCGAGCCTCGAGGTATTTTGGCTCGTGCACCATGTCCACTGTCTTCGTTTCATTTCGTGCATCTCCCTGACCATTTGGCTCATCTTCATGCGTTTGGGCCAAATGGTCAGGGAGATGCACGAGAATGAAACGAAGACAGTGGACATGGTGCACTATATTTACCCGAAGCCGTCCACCGCCGCCCAATCTCCGGCGAGCTCCTGCGCGTCGACTCAGTCGTCCCTGAGGGCAGCTGAGGCCATCTTCCACCTCGTTGTCCCCGCCCGCGTCCACCCGTGCCTTCCGCGCCACCGGAGGACCACCAGAACGACCGGAGCATCCATGCCCGAGCCATGAGCCGCCGCCGTTGATTTTTCCGGTGAGATCTCTACGAAGACTATGATGAGACCTAATCCTAACCCATCTGATCTAATCACATCCGTTGATTTAGATCCAACAGCTCACACGCGGACTCACTTACCAAATTGGTATGGACCAATCGGAACATGCTACTTCTGAGCTGCGTTGGGATTTTCCTGGAAGAGGAGAGGAGATGCAACACAATAGAGATAAGTATTTCCCTCAGTGAGAACCAACGTATCAATCCAATAGGAGAATCACACAAAGCCTCGTGAACAACACCTACACACACAAAAGCAAATACTCGCAACCTACCGCGGGAAAGAGGGTTGTCAATCCCCTTGAACTCGTTATTTGTAAGAATTAATTCTGACAGTGATAGATAGTAAACTAAATTGCAAAACAAAATAAAATAAATAAGAATGCAACAAAGTATTTTTGGATTTTATATATGATTAAAGTAGACCCGGGGGCCATAGTTTTCACTAGAGGCTTCCCTCTCGAACACATAACATGCGGTGGGTGAAAAAATTACTGTGGGCAATTGATAGAAAAGCGCATATTTATGACGATATTCAAGACAATGATCATGTATATAGGCATCATGTCCGAGACAAGTAGACCGAATCCTGCCTGCATCTACTACTATTACTCCACAAATCGACCGCTATCCAGCATGCATCTATGGTATTAAGTTCATGAAAAACAGAGTAACGTCTTAAGCAAGATGACATGATGTAGACAAAGTAAATCCAATCAATATGAATAAACACCATCGTTTTATCCTTAATGGCAACTATACAAATACATGTCTTGTCCCTTACTTTGTCACCGGGATATAGAGCACCGCAAGATTGGACCCATTACAAAGCACCTCCCCCACTCAAGATTAATCAATCTAGTTGGGCAAACCAAATGGATAGATCGGAGAGAAATATAAAGCTATAAAAATCATGCATAATAAAGTTCAGAAAAGACTCCATTACTTATCATAAATATTCAGATCATAAACCTACAAAATAATAGGATCCCAACAAACACACCGCAAAAGAAGGTTCCATTGGATAGAACTCCAAGAACATCGAGGAGAACATTGTACTGAAGATCAAAGAGAGAGAAGAAGCCATCTAGCTACTAGCTATGGACAAGTAGGTCTGTGGTGAACTACTCACGCATCATCGGTAGGGCAGCAAGGATGATGTAGAAGCCCTCCGTGATCGATTCCCCCTCCGGCAGAGTATCGAAAAAAGGCCTCCAAATCGGATCACAGAAGAATAGAGACTTACGGCGGCGAAAAAAGTGTTTCGGGTGGCTCTCCATTGGTTTCCCAATATTTGAGAATTTATAGAAGTGGAATTAAGTTAGACGGAGCCATGAGGGGCCCACAAGGCATCAGGGCACAGCCCCTTGGGCACAGCCAGTTGACTTGCCGTCTCCTTGCTTGCCTTCCGGTCTCCCCCTGAATCTTCTAGGGTCTCTCTTGTCCAGAAAAAAATTATCGAAAAGTTTCATAGCATTTGGACTCCGTTTAGTACTGATTTTTTGGAAAACAGACAAGCAGAAAACAACAACCGACACTAGGCACTGGGTTTATAGGTTAGTCCCAAAAAATGATATAAAATAGCATAAAAAATTATATAGAATATCCAAGATTGATACTATAATAGCATGGAACAATAAAAAATTCTAGATACATTGGAGACGTATCAAGCATCCCCAAGCTTAATTCATGCTCGTCCTCGAGTAGGTAAATGATAAAAACAAAAAAAATTATATGGAATGCTGCGTAACATGTTCATCATGTAATCTTTCTTTTATGGTACAAATATTTAGATCCAAATGATTCAAAGCAATAGTCTATAACTTGATATAAAGACATAAATACTCAGGCATACCAACAAACAATCGTGCCTTTCAAAATAAAAATGGTAAAGAACGCTATCCCTACAAAATCATATAATCTTGTCATGCTCCATCTTCCTAACACAAAGTATTAATCATGTACAACCCCGATGACAAGCCAAGCAACTGGTTCATACTTTTTAACGCACTTCAACTTTTTCAACCCCCCCCCACACGCAATACATGAGCGTGAGCCATGGACATACACTATGGATTGGATAGAATGCGGTGATAGAGATCAATAAGGGGAAGTCAAAAAAGGAAGATAGTCTCACATCGACGCGGCTAATCAACGGCCTATGGAGATGCCCATAAATTGATGTGAATGCAAGGAGTAGGGATTTCCATGCAACGGATGCACTAAGAGCTATACATGTATGAAAGCTCAACAATAAAAATTAAGTGGGTCTGCATCCAACTTGCTTGCTCATGAAGACCTGAGGCATTTTACGAAGCCCATCATCGGAATATACAAGCCAAGTTCTATAATGAAAAATTCCCACTTAGTATATGAAAATGACAGCATAGGAGAATCTCTACATGAAACATGGTGCTACTTTGAAGCACAAGTGTGGAAAAGGATAGTAACATTGTACCTTCTCTCTTTTCCTATCATTTTTTGTTGGGCTCTTTTTGGCCTCTTTTTTTAATTTCCTCACTGGGACAATGCTCTAATAATGCTGATCATCACACTTTTATTTACTTACAACTCAACATTACAACTCGATACTAGAACAATATGACTCTATATGTGTCGTGGTGATCTCACGACAGATGAGATGGGATGGCTAAAAGTGGAAGGTTACGTGCGGACGTCGGTGGGTTCCAGAGGCGAGGTTGGCACGCGCTGGTGTGTGACACGAGACGTACCTAGGTTTGGGGCCTTCCGTGGGAGGTAACACCCTAGTCTGCGAATGGACGATATGCACTGGGTCACAGAGTTGCTCTGGAGCCGTTTGGGTGGAGGAGGAAGAGGGAACTGGTCCCTCTACCTGCTCGTATATTTGTGTGGATTCTCCTAATCTAAACCCCTACGCATGGAGGGGCACCAGGGTCCTTATAGGCCGGCCCAACGTTAACAAATGGTAAGTTACATGGGCGCAGGGCCCTGGTGTCCATCCTCTGGGAGCCGCAGTCGGGCCGACAGGCCTGCCGGGTCCGTCGGGTGCGGTTCTCGGTGTTTCCACCGAGAGCGGGTCGTACCAGGGCCACCGGGCACGGGTACGGCTGGCTTCTCAGCACTATGGCACGCCCTGCCAGGCGTCATGGGGCACGGGACGCACTGTTGCCGTGCCTGCCGGGGCTGGCGTAAAGGAGAGCACACTGTAGCCATGCCTGCTTGTCGTTGGGAGTTGTCTTTTGGTGGCCAGTCGACATGCGCTAGCCAGCTGGGCCGGGTGGACGCACTCGGCCGGCTTGCACCTGGGAGGCGGCGGGTGGGCCAGCCGGATTGAGGGGCCTAGCTTGCCCCAATGTTTTGAAAAGAGATCCTGGTTCCGTTGCCTGCCGGGGGTCATCCCCCGACAGTAGTCCCCGAAGTTGTGATGGCTCGCCGGCTTCAAGCAGGGGGCATTCGTAGCTTGCCCCCCGAGGAGATGGTTTGTTGGTGAAGAAGGGCGGTGCGACTGGGTGGCGCCCATCGCCTGGGCACCAGTTTCGAGGTCGCGGGCTCCGGCAACACCCACTCGATGCCGGATTTCGGAAGCTGGATCGTTGTGGCCGACCTGGGCGGGAAACTGGAGCGTCTGCCCACCCAGTCTTGGTTCATTGACGGTTCGCGCCCGCCGCGGCACGGCGGGTCCGCCACATGGCGATGTGTGGAGGGCGAGGGCCTGCTAGTCCATGCGCGCGATGGGACGCAACGGCGGGGTCGGGCCCTACCATGCCGCGCCCTCGGCCCACACGCGCGCGGGATTTACTGCATCGGCGTTGGACGGTTGCGTTCCCCCGCGCAATTAATGCGCACGGGAAATGTGCCCATACAGCGCGAGGGAGTGGGGATCGTGGGCGCAGTCGATCCCACTTCCCCATGTTTACCACTATTATAAAACGGGGGGAGGGATGGTCCTCGCTTTTCTAATGTCTTGTATCCGCGTCAGTATTTTTCCCAGAGAGTAAGGGATGATGCAGTATAGCTAAGGTAGGTAGATCCCTCAGTTATGAGACCAAGGTTATCAAACCAGTAGGAGAACCAAGCAACACTATGTAAACGGTACGTGCACACAAAGAACAAATACTTGCAATCCGACGCGAAAGAGGGGTTGTCAATCCCTCTCGGGTAAAAGATTGGTAAAGTGATAGATTGGTAGATGCAAATAAAATAAAGGCAAATAAAATTCAGCGAGTTATTTTTGGGTTTTTGGTAATATAGATCCGAAAATAAAATATGCAAATAAATAAAAAGGAAAATAGCAATATAGATCTGAAAATATATGATGAGAAAATAGACCCGGGGGCCGTAGATTTCACTGGTGTCTTCTCTCGAGAAATTAGCACACGGTGGGTAAACAAATTATTGTTGGGCAATTGATTGAACCTCAAAAAATTATGACGATATCCAGGAAATGATCATTATATAGGCATCACATCCAAGATTAGCAGACCGACTCCTTCCTGCATCTACTACTATTACTCCACACATCGACCGCTATCCGGCATGCATCTATTGTATTAAGTTCATGGATAAACGGAATAATGCAATAAGAACAATGACATGATGTAGACAAGATCTATTCATGTAGGAATAGCCCCCATCATATTATCCTTAATAGCAATGATACATACATGTCTTGCTGCCCCTTCTGTCACTGGGAAAGAACACCATACGATCGAACCCATCACAAAGCACCTCTTCCCATGGCAAGAAAAATCGATCTAGTTAGCCTAACTAAACCAAAGATTCGAAGAAGAAATACAAGGCTATAAGTAATCATGCATACAAGAGATCAAAGAAACTCACATAACTTTCATGGATGTAAAGATCTGATCATAAACTCAAAGTTCATCGGATGCCAACAAACACACCGCAAAAAGAGTTACATCAAATAGATCTCCAAGAGACCATTGTATTGAGAATTAAAAAGAGAGAAGAAGCCATCTAGCTGCTGCCTACGGACCCGTAGGTCTAGAATGAACTACTCACGCATCATTGGAGAGGCACCAATGATGATGATGAACCCCTCCGTGATGGTGTCTATATTGAATCTGGTGGTTCTGGAATTTGCGGTGGCTTTAATTGTGTTTCGTTGACTCCCCTAGGGTTTTTGGATTTTGGGGTATTTATAAAGCAAAGAGGTAGTGCAGGAGGCGGCCGAGGTGGGCACAACCCACCAGGGTGCGCCTGGGCCCCCAGGCGCGCCCAGGTGGGTTGTGCTCCCCTCGGAGCCCCCCCTCTGGTACTTCTTTGGCCCAACAGGTGTCTTCTGGTCCAAAAAAATTCTCCAAAAAGTTTCGCTGCGTTTGGACTCCGTTTGGTACTGATATTCTGCGAAGTAAAAAACAAGCAAAAAACAACAACTGGCACTGGGCACTATGTCAATAGGTTAATCCAAAAAAATGATATAAAGTTGTTACAAAATGATTATAAAACATTCAAAAATGATAATATAATAGCATGGAACAATAAAAAATTATAGATTCCCTTTGTTTTCCTCTTCTCCTACTCCCATGAGCTCTGAGCGCGCCCCTGCCACAGCGCACGGCTGCCACCTGCAGCACCTGACGACCGCCGCGCCTTCCTCCTCATCGCCGCGCCCGCGCCCGCGCCCTCGGAGAACCCTTCTGATGGCGCGGCCGAAGGGATCTTGGGAAGGCTCCGAGACCAGCGAGGCCGACATACAGTACCTCTGCGACACCAAGTGGGTGCCGCCAACAACGGCAATGGTGGCGCGCGCGGCTGGCGGGGAGATGGTGCCAGAGCCACAGGAGGGCGAGCACGTGGTGTTCTACTCCCACTTTACACGTGGGCTCGGCCTTCTTGCGAGCCTCTTCTTCCACTTCTTTCTTGATTTATTTAGGCTGCAGCCGCGCCACCTGGGTGCCAACGCCGTGCTGCAGCCTGTCGGCTATGCCACGCTCTGCGAGGGCTACTTGGGCCTGATGCCGGACACGGAGCCATGGGTTAGACTCTTCTTTCTCAAGCAGCAAGGGCTGGCTGCCGGTGTCATGTCGGACTGCGGGGCCGCCGTGGTCTCAGGTCGGCCGAACGGGCCGTTCCCCAAGATGCTCATTGAGGATTCTGCTAAGAAGTTACAGAATTCGTTCTTTTACGTGCGCAACACCGACCCGAAGGTGGACTGCATCAACTTGCTGCCGTTCGTCGACGAGCCGCCGCACGCCAAGGTGAAATGGGGCCATCAACCCAAGAATCCGTCGCGGGAGATGCTGAACATCTATAGCCAGATCACCAAGATGACGGCGCGCAAGGGGCTTACTAGGACGGACCTCATTGCCATCTTCATCGCGCGCCGGGTGCTGCCGCTGCAGCGCCAGGCGCACAAGATTACCGAGATGAGAGACCGGCATGATCCCTGCCGGATGTCACCTCGGGAGCTGACATTGGAACAAGTCGCCGACTGGGCCAACAACATATCCAAGGCCAGGTTGACTGCCGATTGGCACTTCGGAAAGGCGCCCTACGACCTATAGAATCCGGCGCTAGTCGTGAGTCCTTGGTCCTTGTTTTTTTGCTATGTATGAGTTGTTCCTTCGACCTGATGCGGAGCTGAAGACGGCCGCCAAGAGGAGCGCCCAGCTCGAGCAGGATCTCGAAAGCCGCCGCCATGCATGGGGCCTGGAGCAAAACGGGATGTTGTGCGGGGCGTAGCATCTCGACGAGCTCTTCACCCGTAAGTGTTTCTCAGATTGACCCGCCGACTTGCAAGCCGGCTGACCCTTTGCTTTGCTAACTGGTTTCCTTCTTCATCTTGCCAGGGGTCTTCCCAGAGACGCAGGCAATGGCGGAGGCGACTGTGTTCTCTTACCGGTCTACCCAGGTGGATGCGGGTGCCAAGATCGACCCGCACGCCGCCTGGACCTTCACCGAGCTCATGCTCGCTGCCGAGGCCCGCCTGAAAGCGGTAGACAAGAAGATGAAGAGGCTGTTCTCGGCAGGGTTGGGCATGACGGCCACCCTCTGGCCAGGAGCGGTGGCGCCCAACAGCGTTACGCGGCTGGCGAGTTGGCTGGAGGCCGGCGTGCACCGGCTCCATGCATGGAGAGTCTTTGCGGCCCGTGAAGGCGTGAACTTGGAATTGTGGTTCGCCATGTATTTGTACCCAGGCGTGGACCTAGACCACCTGGCAACCCAGCGAGTTGGCATGGAGGCCGACTTGGAGGCGCGGGCGTGCCGGATCATCGGGCGAGCCAACTACCTTGCCTCGTTCGCTGCGCATGACGAGTTCAACATGGAGTGGAAGAAGGATGGCGTAGAGCTTCCGACCGATGACTTCGGCCTGGAGCTCGATGACCCGGCCAGCATATCCAACGAGACGGGAGCCTATGCGGATGACGAGGCCGCGTTGGGCGACACTGCCGCTTCAGTGGACCCGACCCAATCAGACGCTGGTGCGTAAACCATGGCCGGTGTGGAGGGAACGACATGAGCTGATGCCGGCGCGATGATCACGGCCGGCGTAGAGGAGCCGGCGGGCACGCAAACCGACATGGCTGCCGCTTGAAGCCGTCCTGTCTTATCTTTTGACTGAATTTTGTTAAGTAGCAGGTCCACCCACTGGGGTGTAGTGTAACATAATGAACTTCTGGCAGTGGTTCGTTGTTGTATATAACTATTTTGCTTGTGTGTCCACTTTTGCTATTTGGCCTTGGGCCTTTACTTGTTCATCCTCTCTTTGGATTTCCTTCCCGCTAGTTGAACAGCCGGGGATCGGTCAGTGACAGGGAATTCGACCTTGGGAGGGGACGCATAATACTCAGGCTTTTTCAGACGTTGAGCGCGAGCGAAACACCCATTGGGCCGGCTGGCACACAGCCGGTCGTGCGGTGATTTGGGCGGGGAGGGTGCCAGATGGACCGATATGGCCGCTTCTTCTTGCCAGATCTTTGCGTGCTAGCGTGTTCGGCATTTGGTTCTTCCCAGACGGACAGCCGGAGCTGGTCTGTGGCTTGGTGCAAAGAGAGGGCCTTGGCGGTTCGGACGCGTTGAAATGGACTAAGGGAGATGGCGGGGTGTGGTCGAGCCGACTAGCCCCCGAGCCAGATGCGTCGACCCGGAGGGAGAGGGTAAAATCATAAAGGTGTGTCGAACACAATGCTTGAGATAACATGAAAGGGTAGCCCCCGAGTATCGTTCGGGGTACCCGTTGCTTTCATTAAACCCAAAAGGTAGCGATACATACGTGAATATGTCTAACTGTAAAATGAGCGGAGGATCTCTACATTCCAAGGCCGGCTTGTCTCTTCACCGGCTGTGTCTTTTTTGCGCTCGTTCAGTTCTATGCGTCGATGAGGTAGTATGCGTTTCAGTCATAGAGAGCCTTGCTGATGATGATGGGGCCCTCTTAAGAGGAGGCCAGCTTGTGCTGGCCGGCTGTTTGCTAAATGAGCCAGAGCACGAGTTCTCCCTCGCGGGAAGCGAGGGGCTTGATCTTCTTGTTGTGGTAGTGGCGCATGCCTTTCTGGTAAATGGCGGACCGGTTGAGGGCCAGTAGGCGCGCCTCCTCGAGCAGGTTGACACCGTCTTCGCGGGCTTCCTTGGCCTCGGCCTGTGTGTACATGGTCACCGAGGTGAGTCGAACTCGATGTTGGTGGGAATAATTGCTTCGGCTCCATAGACAAGGAAGAACGGGGTGAACCCGGTCGAATGGTTGGGCGTCGTCCGAAGACTCCAGAGGATGGTCGGCAACTCATTGAGCCAGCGGCCAGATGAGCACACTAGGGGATCGACGAGTCGCAGCTTAATTCCGGCTAGGATCAGGCCGTTTGCCCGCTTGACCTGGCCGTTGGACTGGGGATGTGCGATGGAGGCCAAGTTGAGCCGGATGCCGGGTGTGGAGCAGTATTGAGCCGGATGCCGGGTGTGGAGCAGTATTGAGCCGGTGCTCCCTTGGCGAAGTTGGTGCCGTTGTCCGTGATGATGTTGTGCGGGACACCGTAGCGAACCACGATGTCTTTGATGAATTGGATGGTTGTTAGCCCGTTGAGTTTCTTGATCGGCCTTGCCTCGATCCACTTGGTGAACTTATCGACGGCCACCAGCAGGTGCGTCATGCCGCCTCGGGCAGTTTTGAAGGGCCCCACCATGTCGAGCCCCCAGATGGCAAAGGGTCAAGTGATCAGGATGGTTTGGAGGGCTGATACCGGCTGGTGGATGCGTTTGCTGAAGTATTGGCAGCCCTCGCATTTGAGGACCAACTGCTAGGCGTCCTGCAGGGCCATGGGCCAGTAGAAGCTGTGGCGGAAAGCCTTGGCCACCAGGGACCTCGAGGCGGCGTGGTGCCCACACTCGCCCTGGTGGATGTCGAGGAGGATCTCTATCCCCTTGTCTTGCTCCACGCATCGCTAGAACACGCCTATCGCGCTACGCTTGACGAGCTCGTGGTTGATGATGCTGTAGACAGATGCCCGGCGCTGCACTTGGCAGGCCTCGGTTTTGTGATGGGGAGCACTCCGCTCTCCAGGAAGGCGAGGATTGGTTGGGCCCAAGACGGAGCCGTCACCACCATGAAGACAACCACTTGGATGGGGTACGGGGCGATAGCCCCCGAGCCAGAACTGGCAGCCCCCAGGATTGTGTCGGCAGCCCCCGAGGCCGGGTTGGCAGCCCCCAGGGCTGGGTCGGGGCCGGCGACTGTTGAGGCCAGGGCGGCAGTCCCCGCGCTAAGGCCGGATCTCCAGGGTTGGGTGGGGGTACCGATGGTTCGTTGGAGACGAAGATGGACTCAAAGTCAGGAGACAGCTTGATGGACGGCTTCCGCAGGTGATTGAGGGAGACGCCGGGGGGCATCACCTGCCGGGTAGACCCTATCTTGGCTAGCATGTCGGCATCCTTGTTGTCTGCACAGGGGGACATAGAGGAACTCACATCCGTCGAATCCGCCAGTGAGCTGCTGGACCAGGAAGCGGTAGCTGGCCATGTTGGTGTCTCGGGTGTCCCACTCGCCGAAGACCTATTGCACCACCAAGTCCGATTCACCGTAGCAGAGGATGCGCCGGATGCCGATCTCTTTGGCCAGCCGAAGGCCGCGCACGAGCGCTTCGTACTCGGAAACATTGTTGGAGGCAAGGAAGTGGATTTGCAGTGCATACCGCAACGGGTCGCCCTTGGGGGAAGACAGCATGATGCCAGCTCCCAGCCTGGAGTGCATCTTGGAGCTATTGAAATGCATGCACTAGTGCATCGAGCCGGGTGCCTGCGGTAGGCACTGGGTCTCTATCCAGTCGACGAGGAAGTCGGCCAGCACCTGGGACTTGATGGTGGTGCGAGGCTCGTAGAGGATAGTGTGGCTGGCTAGCTCGATGGCCCACTTGGCCACCTGGCCGGAGGCATCTCGGCAGCCCATGATCTTGCCGATGGGGGCCGTGCTCACCATGGTGATGGTGTGCTCCTAGAAATACTACTTTAGCTTCTTGGTAGTGAAGTACACGTTGTAGCACATCTTCTAGTAGTGGGGGTAGTTCTGCTTGGAGGCGAGAGCACCTCGCTCAGATAGTACACCGGACGCTTGACCGACTGAACCCTGCCCTCTTCAGGGTGCTCGACCACCAGCGTCATGCTGACCGCCCGCGAGGTGGCGACGATGTACAACAAAAGCGGCTCTGTAGGATCGGAAGTATGTCTAGAGGGGGGGTGATTAGACTACTTGACCAAATAAAAATCTATCCTTTTCCCAATTTTAGTTCTTGGCAGATTTTAGCTATCTTAGCACAAGTCAAGCAATCTACACACAATTCAAGCAAGCATGCAAAAGAGTATATGAGCAGCGGAAAGTAAAGCATGCAACTTGCAAGAATGTAAAGGGAAGGGTTTGGAGGATTCAAACGCAATTGGAGACAAGGATGTTTTGGCGTGGTTCCGATAGGTGGTGCTATCGTACATCCACGTTGATGGAGACTTCAACCCACGAAGGGTAACGGTTGCGCGAGTCCATGGAGGGCTCCACCCACGAAGGGTCCACGAAGAAGCAACCTTGTCTATTCCATCACGGCCGTCTCCCACGAAGGACTTGCCTCACTAGCGGTGGATCTTCACGAAGTAGGCGATCTCCTTGCCCTTACAAACTCCTTGGTTCAACTCCACAATCTTGTCGGAGGCTCCCAAGTGACACCTAGCCAATCTAGGAGACACCACTCTCCAAGAAGTAACAAATGGTGTGTTGATGACGAACTCCTTGCTCTTGTGCTTCAAATGATAGTCTCCCCAACACTCAACTCTCTCTCACAGGATTTGGATTTGGTGGAAAGAAGATTTGAGTGGAAAGCAACTTGGGGAAGGCTAGAGATCAAGATTCATATGGTAGGAATGGAATATCTTGAGCTCAACACAAGGGTAGGTGGTTCTCTCTCAGAAAATGTGTATTGGAAGTGAAGATCTGTTCTGATGGCTCTCTCCACGAATGAAGAGTGGGTGGAGGGGTATATATAGCCTCCACACAAAATCTAACCGTTACACACAATCTTCCAAACTCGGTGGGACCGAATCGTTAAACTCGGTCGGACCGATTCAGCAAACCTAGTGACCATTAGGATTTTCGGTGGGACTGAGATGCAACTCGGTAGGACCGATATGGTTAGGGTTTGGGCATAACGTAATCTCGGTGTGACCGATTACACAAACTCGGTGGGACCGATTTTGGTAATAAGCTAACCAGAGAGTTGGTCAGGTAAACTCGATGGGACCGATTCTCTCTTTTCGGTGAGACCGAAATGTTACGAAAGGGAAACAGTGAGTTTACATTGCAATCTCGGTGGGACCGATCACTCACTTTGGTTAGACCGAAACATTACGAAGGGGAAACAAAGAAATTGCAATCCCATCTCGGTGAGACCGAGATCCCTATCGGTGAAACCGAATTGCTAGGGTTTGTGGCAGTGGCTATGACAAATGAAACTCGGTGGCGCCGGATGGAAAGAATTGGTGGGGCCGAGTTTGACTTTTGGTTTAGGTCATATGTGGACGTGGGAAGATAGTTGAGGGTTTTGGAGCATATCACTAAGCACATGAAGCAAGAGGCTCATTAAGCAACTCCTCATCCCTCCTTAATAGTATTGGCTTTTCTTATAGACTCAATGTGATCTTGGATCACTAAAATATAAAATGTAGAGTCTTGATCTTGAAGTTTGAGCCAATCCTTTGTCCTTATAATTTTGAGGGATCCACTTTCCTCATCCATGCCATGCCATCCATTGAGCTTTTCCTGAAATATTCATCTTGGAATAATGTTAGCTCAATGAGCTATATGTTGTAGGAATTACCAAAACCACCCAGGGATAGTTGCACTTTCAGGCTCCTTATCAGCCGGCGTGGCCAGGAAGGGTGGGGTGGAGAGCATGTGCTTGAGGTCGCGGAAGGCCTCGTCCGCCTGGTCGTTCCACTCAAACACTGACATCTTCTTCATCAGCTGATACAGGGGCAGGGCCCCCAGCTGGCTAAGAAACCGGTTGAGAGAGGCCAAGCAGTTGGTGAACTTCTGGACATCTCGCAGCCGAGTCGGCTTGCGCATGCGCTTGATGGCCTTGATCTTCTCCAGATTGGCCTCAATGCCACGCTCCGAGACGAGGAAGCCGAGTAGCTGGCCTACTGGCACGCCGAACACACACTTCTTCGGGTTGAGCTTGATCTGATACCGATGCAGATTGGCGAAGGTTTCCTTGAGGTTAGCTAGGAGCATGAGGTGTCGTTCTTCTTTGGGACGAGGACTGGATTGGCTAGCCACTCGGGGTGGAACACTCCATGATGAAGCCGTCTACGAGCATCCGGGTGATCGCCTCACCAATGATTCTTCGCTTCTCCTCGAAAAAGCAACGTAGCGGCTGACGGACAGGCTTAGGGTCCTTGCGGACATGAATTTTGTGCTCGGCGTACTCCCTTGGAACACCTGGCATGTCCTTGGGGGACCATGCAAAGATGTCCCAATTCTCACAAAGGAAGCCAACGAGCTTGCCTTCCTATCTTCTGCTGAGGTGGGTGCCCACAACAACGTACTCGCTACAGCTGGGGTTAGCCGGGTTGAGCGGGACCTTCTTGGTATCCTTGGACGGCTAGAACGAGGCCTCGCCAGCCGACTCCTTGGTCGGAGCCGGCAAGGCCGGCTGCTCGCCAGCCAACGCCATGATCTGGTCGAGCTGGCGCCTCTCCTCAGCGATGACCAACAACTCGGCCAGCTTGGAGCCGGCTCGGGCACACTCTAGGAATTTCTTGTAGTCGTCAACGATGGTGATGAGGCCCTTGGGACCCGACATATTCAGCTTCAGGTAGGCGTAGTGGGGAACTTCCATGAACTTTGCTAGCGCGGGCCGGCGCAGCAGCGCGTGGTAGGGGCTGGCCAGGTCGACCACCTCGAACACGAGCGAGGAGCAGGAGAGGCCCGACACAATGCCGTGGAACACCGTCCGGGATGGCTCTAGCTGCTGCGCCTGGATGCCGAGCTTGGTCATTGTGTCGCGGTAGAGGATGTTGATGCTGCTGCAGCCATCGATGAGGACTTGCGAGAAGCGGCAGGTGCGCTTCTTAGCGACCATGGTGTGGTCGAGAATGAGAGCATAGCCCCTCGGCGTCGGCATGATGGCCGGATGGTCCTCCCGGGTCCAGCTGAGCGGGCCATCTGACCAGTGCATGTACTGAGGCACGACCGGGACCATGGTGTTCACTTCCTGCCGAAGCCGGCGCTCATTGTGCTTGTCGCCGCCTTCGCTGGTGAAGACGATGTAGTAGGCGTTCGGGTTGGGGAAGGTGTCGTCACGCATAGTGCCAGCCGCCGGGTGCGGTGATACCTCTCCAACGTATCTATAATTTTTGATTGTTCCATGCTGTTATATTATCATTCTTGAATGTTTTACAATCATTTTATAGTCATTTTATATCATTTTTTGGTACTAACCTATTGACATAGTGCCCAGTGCTAGTTGCTGTTTTTTGCTTGTTTTTTACATCGCAGGAAATCAATACCAAACGGAGTCCAAACGCAGCAAAGCTTTTTTGTGGATTTTTTCTGGACCATAAGACACTGTATGGGCCAAGAAAGTACCTGAGGGGTGCTCTGAGGGGAGCACAACACACCAGGGCGCGCCTGGAGGCCCAGGCGCGCCCAGGTGGGTTGTGCCCACCTCAGTGGCATTCCGCACCGCCTCTTTGCTCTATAAATACCCTAATATTCCAGAAATCCTAGGGGAATCGACGAAAAATCAATTCCAGCCGCCGCAAGTTCCAGAAACACCAAATCCAATCTAGACACCATCGCGGAGGGGTTCATCATGTCCATTGGTGCCACTCCGACGATGCGTGAGTAGTTCTTTGTAGACCTGCGGGTCCATAGTTAGTAGCTAGATGGCTTCCTCTCTCTCTCTGTCTTGATTCTCAATACAATGGTCTCTTGGAGATCCATATGATGTAAGTCTTTTTGCGATGTGTTTGTTGGGATACGATGAACTTTGAGTTTATGATCAGATCTATGTTTTTATCCATGAAAGTTATTTGAGTCTTCTTTGATCTCTTATATGCATGATTGATCATAGCCTCGTATTTCTTCTCCAATATTTGGGTTTTGTTTGGTCAACTTGATCTATTTATCTTGCAATGGAAAGAGGTGCTTTGTGATGGGTTCGATCTTACGGTGCTTGATCCCAGTGACAGAAGGGGAAATGACACGTATGTATCGTTGCTATTAAGGATACCAAGATGGGGTCTATTTCTACATAAATAGATCTTGTCTACATCATTTCAGCGTTCTTATTGCATTACTCCGTTTTTCCATGAACTTAATACACTAGATGCATGCTGGATAGCGGATGATGTGTGGAGTAATAGTAGTAGATGCAGGCAGGAGTCGGTCTACTAATCTTGCGTGTGATGCCTATATAATGATTATTGCGTGGATATCGTCATGATTATTTGAAGTTCTATCAATTTCCCAACAGTAATTGCTTTCCCACTATTGGCTATTTTTCTCGAGAGAAGCCACTAATGAAACCTACGGCCCACAGGTCTCTTCTTTAATATACTTGCCTTTGCGATCTATTTTATTTGCTTTTATTTTCAGATCTATTAAACCAAAAATACAAAAATACCTTGCTTCACTTAATTTTATTTGCGATCTATTTATCATATCTATTACAACTTTATCACGTCTTCTCGCCAATTTGTGGCATCATTACCCGAAAGGGATTGACAACCCCTTTAACACGTTGGGTTGCGAGTATTTGTTATTTGTGTGCAGGGGCTGTTTACGTTGTGTTGCTTGGTTCTCCTACTGGTTCGATAACCTTGGTCTCATCATTGGGAAATACCTACCATCGCTGTGCTGCATCATCCCTTCCTCTTTGGGGAAATACCGACGTAGTTCATGCAGGCATCAAAAGGAATTTCTAGCGCCGTTGCCGGGGAGGATCACGTCAAGATAGTCTCCCGTCAATGCGCTTTCTGGCGCCGTTGCCGGGGAGACATCATCATCATCAACCAGTTTCCTAATCACAAATCTCATCTCCTTGCAATTTACATTATTTGCCATTTGCCTCTCGTTTTCCTCTCCCCCACTTCACAAAAAATTGCCATTTTATTTGCCCTCTTTTTCGTCCGCCGTTTTCTCGTCAGATCTGTTTTTGAGTGAAATCTCGTTGAGCACCTTTTGTCGTTATGGATGGTTCTTCCTCTATTGCGTACACCCCCGAGAACGAGGTTCTTAACTTTAAACAAAGGGGAGGGGAGAATTTAAAATATGCTTGGTATAGGATTTGCAATGCTCATAATTGATCTATCCGTAAGCAATCTACCGTTGCCCTTCTTCATTGTTTTTATGTGGGCATCACCACTTGGTATAGATTCGTCCTAGGTATGATTAGCGGTGGAAGTTTCTTGATGTGTCCTTCTCTTGATGCATTTAATGTTTTGGGAAATTTAGTGGGTTCAGCACCACTCATGATCAATGAAACAATTTTGACTCTTGAGCATGTTATGGAAAGACTAGATGCTATTGAAAAGAAAATGCTTACCAAAGAACATATTGAAAACTTGGATAAAAACATGCAAAATTTCGCTACTAAAATTGGGTGAAAATTGGGAGAACTTTTTAAGCTGTTAAAAGAAAAGGGGACTATAGTTCATGAAAGAATGGAAGAAAGCCCGACTAGGATTAATAAACCGGAAGAATTTTTTACTAATCTAAGTACGGCTTTTGCTTCC
>NC_053027.1:460567837-460578492 GCF_003073215.2 Triticum urartu
CAGGCGCTTGAATCGCCTGATTCCGATAAACGAGCGAAAAGTTAGACTAAAACGAAAATCGGATCAGAAATCGCGATCAGAAAAATCACGGATTTAATCCGAGAAAAAGAAAAACGACGAACAGTTTAACGAACGAACGTTCGTTAACTGGATCTAAACGAAGAACGCGTTCGTTAAAACGAGCGAACGCTCGCTAATTAGCCTAAACCGAAAAAAACCGATCTAAAGAAAAAACGAAACTAAAAAAACCAACGAAAACCGGCGAAAACCGAACGAAAACCGGCGGGTCAACCTCGGCGACTCGGCGGCGAGACGGGCGGCGGCGGCTCCGGCGAGGGGCGGCGTGCGGCGGGGGTCCGGCGGGGCGGGCGGCGGCGGGGCGGCGGCGGGCGGCGGCGGCGGCGGCGGGCGCGGCGGCGGCGGCGGCGGCGAGGCGGCGGGCGGCGCGGGCGCGGCTCGAGGCGGGCGGCTAGTGTTTCGGCCCGGGAGGGCCGGCGGCTTATAAAGGCTGAGGCCTGGAGGAGTCCGGGCCTAGCACGCCCGTAGGTCGGTTCGGTTTTTTTAAATAGTTACGCTCAGAAAAAAACAAAAGGACTACTAAACGGACTCCAAAAATCCGAATAAATTTTCCCCGGCTTCTAAAATCAAGCCGCACAGGATGAACATTTATTTGGGCCTAAATGCAATTTTGAAAACACGCATTTTTCCTAAATTCAAATAAAATAGCAAATAAAACCAAATAAAATGATTTTTTATTAAATCCTCAATATTTCTTTATTTTGGGAAAGTCATTTTATTCCCTCTCTCATATTTTTGTAATAGAAATAATTGAAGATAAAATAAATAAAATCAAATGATCCTATTTTCAAAATTTGAGACAACTCAAATATGAAAATAACGAAATCCCCAACTCTCTCCGAGGGTCCTTGAGTTGCGAAAAATTTCTAGGATCAACCAAAATGCAATAAATATGATATGCAATGATGATCTAGTGTATAACATTCCAAATTGAAAATTTGGGATGTTACAATATGCACTCAAAGAAGATATTGAGCACTTAATTGCTAATAGAAGATCTATCATGATGACCCACAAGTATAGGGGATCTATCGTAGTCCTTTCGATAAGTAAGAGTGTCGAACCCAACGAGGAGCAGAAGGAAATGATAAGCGGTTTTCAGCAAGGTATTCTCTGCAAGCACTGAAATTATCGGTAACAGATAGTTTTGATAAGATAAATTGTAACGAGCAACAAGTAATGAAAGTAAATAAGGTGCAGCAAGATGGCCCAATCCTTTTTGTAGCAAAGGACAAGCCTGGACAAACTCTTATATGAAGAAAGCGCTCCCGAGGACACATGGGAATTATCGTCAAGCTAGTTTTCATCACGCTCATATGATTCGCGTTCGGTACTTTGATAATTTGATATGTGGGTGGACCGGTGCTTGGGTACTTCCTTACTTGGACAAGCATCCCACTTATGATTAACCCCTATTGCAAGCATCCGCAACTACAACAGAAGTATTAAGGTAAACCTAACCATAGCATGAAACATATGGATCCAAATCAGCCCCTTACAAAGCAACACATAAACTAGGGTTTAAGCTTCTGTCACTCTAGCAACCCATCATCTACTTATTACTTCCCAATGCCCTCCTCTAGGCCCAAACAATGGTGAAGTGTCATGTAGTCGACGTTCACATGACACCACTAGAGGAAAGACAACATACATCTCATCAAAATATCGAACGAATACCAAATTCACATGACTACTTATAGCAAGACTTCTCCCATGTCCTCAGGAACAAACGTAACTACTCACAAAGCATATTCATGTTCATAATCAGAGGGGTATTAATATGCATAATGGATCTGAACATATGATCTTCCACCAAGTAAACCAATTAGCATCAACTACAAGGAGTAATCAACACTACTAGCAACCCACAGGTACCAATCTGAGGTTTGGATACAAAGATTGGATACAAGAGATGAACTAGGGTTTGAGATGAGATGGTGCTGGTGAAGATGTTGATGGAGATTGACCCCCTCCCGATGAGAGGATCGTTGGTGATGACGATGGTGATGATTTCCCCCTCCCGGAGGGAAGTTTCCCCGGCAGAACAGCTCCGCCGGAGCCCTAGATTGGTTCCGCCAAGGTTCCGCCTCGTGGCGGCGGAGTTTCTTCCCGTGCGCTTGCTTATGATTTTTCTCGACGAAAGACTCCATATTTATATGTGAAAACCTCTCTTTCTTTATTACATCCTATTAATTTCAACGATGACCAAAACTATGTTTGTCAACTTTCAACAACTTTTATTCATCATACTTTTATATATGAAGTCATTAATCTCCATAAGATCCTTATGATCTCTTTATTTCTTTTTCTTTTATTTTATTCCCTCAAGATCATAGCAAGATAATCAAGCCCTTAACTCAACACTAATCTTTATTATATAGCTCACAGACTCGATTACACAGAAGGATCATAAAGCAAAAATCACAACTAGATCATATTAAAACTTTATTCTACTAGATCAAGATATTACCAAAAGGATCGAACTAAGAAAAGCAGTAAAGGTAAAAGGGATGGTGATACGATACTGGGGCACTCCCCCAATCTTGGCAGTTGCCAAGGGGAGCGCCCATACCCATGTGTTTATGTTTGCCTCTTCGTAGGTGGTGATGTGATATTCTTGGCTATGATGCCCCTCAAGATACGATTCTCTTCATCGAGCTTATTGACTTGCTGCTTGAGGCCCATTATTTCTTTTCGGAGCTTACCCGTGATGGCTAAAGCTCCTTTCACCCATGGATGTTGCATAGCTGCGGGAGAACAAGTAACACTCTTTTTCATATTTTCATAAGAAAGAAATCTAACATTGGAAGGGATGACCGAGTTTGGAATGGCTGAGCTCTGTAGTTCCCCCATCGTGAATCCAGATCGGAAACGAGAAGTAACTTCTTGATCCTCTTCCATGGCATCTATCCTTTTCAAGTCGGCCTCCATCTCTTCTTCCGTTGATGGCCCAAAGTGGTCAGCATCACTATTGCTCTTGGTCCCGGTGTCGGATGAGACACCCGACTCTCCCGACTGACTCTTGAGAAGACATCTTGCTCTAATCTGCAGAACAGCTCAAAACAAAAACAGAGATATTTGCGTGATACGGTGGTCAAAACCTTCGGAGATTATATAATGAATTTTTACCGAAAAAAGTATCGTGCAAGAAAACGGAGTCCGGAGAGCACACGAGGTGCCCACGAGGCAGGGGGCGCGCCCTCCACCCTCGTGGAAGCCTCGTGTCCTTTCCGGACTGCTTCTTATTTTCCTATTTTCTTAAATATTCCAAAACGGAGAAAAATTGCCATTAGAACTGTTTTGGAGTCGGTTTACTTACCGTACCACGTACCTATTCCTTTTCGGAGTCTGAAACATTCCGGAAAGTGTCCCTTATGTATTCCTCCGGGGTTACGGTTTCAATAACATTAGTTTCAACATTTATGGATTACCTGAGATATAATGTTTGATTCTTTGACCGTTCACCACCCTTCGGATTTGTGCCTTCGAAGTTGTTGATTTTTATGGCACCGGAACGATAGACCTCCTCGATGACGTAAGGACCTTCCCATTTAGAGAGAAGTTTGCCTGCAAAAAATCTTAAACGAGAGTTGTATAACAATACATAATCACCTACATTAAACTCACGTTTTTGTATCCTTTTATCATGCCATCTTTTAACTTTTTCTTTAAACAGTTGGCATTTTCATAGGCCTGGGTTCTCCATTCATCAAGTGAGCTAATGTCAAAAAGCCTCTTCTCACCGGCAAGTTTGAAATCATAATTGAGCTCTTTAATGGCCCAATATGCCTTATGTTCTAGTTCAAGAGGTAAGTGACATGCTTTACCATAAACCATTTTATACGGAGACATACCCATAGGATTTTTGTATGCAGTTCTATAAGCCCATAATGCATCATCAAGTTTCTTGGACCAATTCTTTCTAGATCTATTAACAGTCTTTTGCAAAATTAATTTAAGCTCTCTATTACTTAATTCTACTTGACCACTAGACTGTGGTGATAATGGAGATGCAATTCTATGATTAACATCATACTTAGCAAGCATTTTACGAAAAAGGCACCATGAATAAAATGTGAACCACCATCAGTCATTAAGTATCTAGGGACTCCAAACCTCGGAAAAATAACTTCTTTAAGCATCTTAATAGAGGTGTTATGATCAGCACTACTAGTTGGAATAGCTTCTACCCACTTAGTAACGTAATCAACAGCAACTAAAATATGTGTATACCCATTAGAGGAAGGAAACGGTCCCATATAATCAAAGCCCCAAACATCAAATGGTTCAATAACAAGTGAATAATTCATAGGCATTTCTTGACGTCTACTAATATTACCAATTCTTTGACATTCATCACAAGACAAACAAACTTACGGGCATCCTTGAAGAGAGTAGGCCAATAAAAACCGGATTGCAATACCTTATGTGCAGTTCTATCTCCAGCATGGTGTCCTCCATAAGCCTCGGAGTGACACTTGTAGGATCTGTTCCTGTTCATGCTCAGGTACACAACGTCTAATAACACCATCTACTCCTTCTTTATAAAGATGTGGGTCATCCCAGAAAGTAATGTCTTAAATCATAGAAGAACTTTTTCTTTTGCTGGTATGTGAAACTAGGTGGTATAAATTTAGCAACAATGTAATTAGCATAATCAGCATACCATGGAGCAGTACGAGAAGCATTTATGACAGCTAATTGTTCATCAGGAAAGCTATCATCAATAGGTAGTGGGTCATCAAGAACATTCTCTAACCTAGACAAGTTGTCTGCAACAGGGTTCTCAGCTCCCTTTCTATCAAATATGCAAATCAAATTCTTGTAGCAGAGAGAACCCATCTAATAAGTCTAGGTTTAGCATCTTTCTTTTCCATAAGATATTTAATAGCAGCATGATCAGTGTGAACAGTTACTTTAGAATCAACAATATAAGGTCTGAACTTATCACAAGCAAATACAACTGCTAAAAATTCTTTTTCAGTAGTAGCATAATTTCTCTGGAGCACTGTCTAGAGTTTTACTAGCATATTGAATAACATTTAATTTCTTATCAACTCTTTGTCCTAGAACAGCCCCTACAGCATAATCACTAGCATCACACATGATTTCAAATGGTAAATTCCAATCAGGAGGCTGAACAATAGGTGCAGAAATCAAAGCTTTCTTAAGTATTTCAAATGCTTCTACAATCATCATCAAAACAAAAGGAACATCTTTTTGTAAGATTAGTCAGAGGCCTAGAAATTTTAGAGAAGTCCTTAATGAACCTCCTATAAAAACCGGCATGACCAAGGAAACTTCTTATACCTTTAATGTCCTTAGGGACACGACATCTTTTCAATAGCATCAACTTTAGCTTTATCAACCTCAATACCTCTTTCAGAAATTTTATGCCCCAAGACAATACCTTCATTAACCATAAAGTGGCACTTCTCCCAATTCAAGACAAGATTTAGTTTCTTCACATCTCTGCAAAACTCGATCAAGGTTGCTTAAGCAATCATCAAAAGAAGTCCCATAAACAGAGAAATCATCCATGAATACCTCAACAATCTTTTCACAAAAGTCAGAAATATAGCAGTCATACATCTTTGAAAGGTAGCAGGTGCATTACATAAACCAAAAGGCATACGTCTATAAGCAAAAGGTACCGAAAGGGCAAGTAAAAGTGTGCTTTTCTTGATCCTCTTTTGACACAGGTATTTGAGAGAAACCAGAATAACCATCTAGAAAGCAAAAATGTGTATGTTTGGATAATCTTTCTAGCATTTGATCAATAAAAGGTAAAGGGTAATGATCCTTTTTAGTAGCTTTATTTAATTTGCGGAAATCAATTACCATTCTATAACCTGTAACAATTCTTTGTGGGATCAATTCATCTTTATCATTAGGAACAACAGTAATACCTCCCTTCTTAGGGACACAATGGACAGGACTTACCCACTGACTATCAGCAACGGGATAAATTATACCTGCCTCCAGAAGCTTTAGTATTTCTTTTCTTACCACTTCTTTCATCTTAGGATTTAACCGTCGTTGGTGATCAACAACCGGTTTAGCATCCTTCTCCAATTTTATTTTGTGCTGGCATAAATGGGACTAATGCCCTTAAGATCATCAAGAGTATATCCAATAGCAGCACGGTGCTTCTTCAGAGTTTTCAATAATTTCTTTTCCTCATGCTCTGAAAGGTTAGCACTAATAATAACAGGATATATCTCTTTCTCATCAAGATAAGCATATTTAAGAGTATCAGGTAAAGGTTTAAGCTCAAACACAGGGATCACCCTTGGTGGAGGAGGATCCCCTAGGATTTCAACAGGCAAGTTGTGTTTCAAAATAGGTCCATGTTTAAAGAATACTTCATCTATTTCCCTTCTTTCATTCATAAACATATCATTTTCATGGTCTAGCAAATATTGTTCTAAAGGATCAGTAGGAGGCATGGCAATAGAAGCAAGACCAATAATTTCATCTTTACTAGGCAATTCTTTATCATGGGGTTGTCTACGAAATTTAGCAAAATTAAACTCATGAGACATATCCCCTAAACCAACAGAAACAATATCCTTTTGCAGTCTATCTTAGCATTAACAGTATTCAAGAAGGGTCTACCAAATATAATGGGACAAAAGTCATCTTGTGGGGAACCAAGAACAAGAAAATCAGCAGGATATTTAACTTTCCCACACAAGACTTCAACATCTCTAACAATCCCAACTGGTGAAATAGTATCTCTATTGGCAAGCTTAATTGTAACATCTATCTCTTCTATCTCAGCAGGTGCAATATCATGCATAATTTCTTTGTATAAGGAATGAGGTATTGCACTTGCACTAGCACCCATATCACATAAGCCATGATAGCAATGATCTCCTATTCTAACAGAAATAACAGGCATGCCTACAACAGGTCTATGTTTATTTTTAGTATCAGGTCTAGCAATTCTAGCAGATTCATTGCAGAAGTAAATAACATGCCCATCAATATTATCGGCCAAGAGATCTTTAACCATAGCAACACTAGGTTCAACTTTAATTTGCTCAGGGGGTTTGGTGTCTTAATATTACTTTTGTTAACCACAGTTGAAGCTTTAGCATGATCCTTTATTCTAACAGGGAAAGGTGGTTTCTCAATATAAGCAGTAGGAACAACAGGATCATTATAAGTGATAGTCTTTTTCTTCAACTTTAATAGGTGCAACTACTTTTACCTTCAATGGGAGGATATATTTAAACCACTTCTCCTTAGGGAGATCAACATGAGTAGCAAAGGATTCACAGAAAGAAGCTACTATCTCAGAGTCAAGTCCATATTTAGTGCTAAATTCACGGAAAACATCGGTATCCATAAAAGATTTAACACAATCAAACTTAGGTGTTATACCTGACTCCTTACCTTCGTCGAGGTCCCAATCTTCAGAGTTGTGTTTAATTCTTTCCAATAAATCCCATTTGAATTCAATAGTCTTCATCATAAAAGATCCAGTACAAGAAGTATCGAGCATGGAGCGATTACTGAGAGAAAGTCGAGCATAAATTTTTTGAATAATCATTTCTCTTGAGAGCTCATGATTGGGGCATGAATATAACATTGACTTAAGCCTCCCCCAAGCTTGAGCGATGCTTTCTCCTTCGCGAGGCCAAAAATTATATATATAATTACGATCCAGATGAACAAGATGCATAGGATAAAACTTCTATGAAATTCCAATTTCAATCGTTGGTAGTTCCATGATCCAATATCATCACATAGCCTAAACCATGTCAATGCATCTACTTCAAAGATAAAGGGAAGACCTTCTTCTTGATAACATCCTCGGGCATACCTGCAAGCTTAAATAATCCACAAACTTCATCCACATAGATTAGGTGCAAATCGGGATGTAATGTTCCATCACCTGTGAAAGGATTAGCTAGCAGTTTCTCTATCATACCCGAAGGAATTTCAAAGTAAACATTTTCAGGTTCAGTAGGTTGAGGAGCAACTCTTTGCTCTACTGGTCGGGGTGAAGATACCCCGAACAAGCCCCTCAAAGGATTATGTTCCATAGTAACAAGTGACAGTAAATTTCAGCACACTATATAAATTTTTCCTTACCAAATTCCACCTACCAAAGGCGCTTCACTCCCCGGCAACGGCGCCAGAAAAGAGTCTTGATGACCCACAAGTATAGGGGATCTATCGTAGTCCTTTCGATAAGTAAGAGTGTCGAACCCAACGAGGAGCAGAAGGAAATGATAAGCGTTTCCAGCAAGGTATTCTCTGCAAGCACTGAAATAATCGGTAACAGATAGTTTTGTGATAAGATAATTGTAACGAGCAACAAGTAACAAAAGTAAATAGTGCAGCAAGGATTGGCCCAATCCTTTTTGTAGCAAAGGACAAGCCTGGACAAACTCTTATATGAAGGAAAGCGCTCCCGAGGACACATGGGAATTATCGTCAAGCTAGTTTTCATCACGTTCATATGATTCGCGTTCGGTACTTTGATAATTTGATATGTGGGTGGACCGGTGCTTGGGTACTGTCCTTACTTGGACAAGCATCCCACTTATGATTAACCCCCTATTGCAAGCATCCGCAACTACAACAGAAGTATTAAGGTAAACCTAACCATAGCATGAAACATATGGATCCAAATCAGCCCCTTACGAAGCAACGCATAAACTAGGGTTTAAGCTTCTGTCACTCTAGCAACCCATCATCTACTTATTACTTCCCAATGCCTTCCTCTAGGCCCAAACAATGGTGAAGTGTCATGTAGTCGACGTTCACATGACACCACTAGAGGAAAGACAACATACATCTCATCAAAATATCGAACGAATACCAAATTCACATGACTACTTATAGCAAGACTTCTCCCATGTCCTCAGGAACAAACGTAACTACTCACAAAGCATATTCATGTTCATAATCAGAGGGGTATTAATATGCATAATGGATCTGAACATATGATCTTCCACCAAGTAAACCAACTAGCATCAACTACAAGGAGTAATCAACAACTACTAGCAACCTGATACGTCTCCAACGTATCTATAATTTTTGATTGCTCCATGCTATTATATTATCTATTTTGGATGCTAATGGGCTTATTTTAACACTTTTATATTATTTTTGGGATTAACCTATTAACCGGAGGCCCAACCCAAATTGCTATTTTTTGCCTATTTTAGAGTTTCGCCGAAAAGGAATATCAAATGGAGTCCAAACAGAATGAAACCTTCGGGAGCATTATTTTTGGAACAAACGTGATCCAAGAGACTTGGAGTGGACGTTAAGAAACAAACTGAGGTGCGCCCACCCCCTGGGCGCGCCCTCCACCCTCATGGACCCCTCGTTGCTCCACCGACCTACTTCTTCCTCCTATATATATCCATATACCCCACAAACATCCAGGAGCACCACGAAACCCTATTTCCACCGCTGCGACCTTCTGTGACCAAGAGATCCCATCTTGGGGTCTTTTCCGGAGCTCCGTCGGAGGGGGCATTGATCACGGAGGGCCTCTACATCAACTCCGTGGCCCCTCTGATGATGTGTGAGTAGTTTATTTCAGACCTTCGGGTCCATAGCTAGTAGCTAGATGGCTTCTTCTCTCTCTTTGGATCTCAATACAAAGTTCTCCTCGATTCTCTTGGAGATCTATTCGATGTAATCTTCTTTTGCGGTGTGTTTGTCGAGATCCGATGAATTGTGGGTTTATGATCAAGTTTATCTATGAACACTATTTGAATCTTCTCTAAATTCTTTTATGTATGATAGGTTTATCTTTGCAAGTCTCTTCGAATTATTAGTTTGGTTTGGCCTACTAGATTGATCTTTCTTGCAATGGGAGAAGTGCTTAGCTTTGGGTTCAATCTTGCGGTGCTTGATCCCAGTGACAGAAAGGGAAACGACACGTATTGTATTGTTGCCATCGAGGATAAAAAGATGGGGTTTACATCATATTGCATGAGTTTATCCCTCTACATCATGTCATCTTGCTTAAGGCGTTACTCTGTTCTTATGAACTTAATACTCTAGATGCATGCTGGATAGCGGTTGATGTGTGGAGTAATAGTAGTAGATGCAGAATCGTTTCGATCTACTTGTCTCGGACGTGATGCCTATATACATGATCATGCCTAGAGATTCTCATAATTATTCGCTTTTCTATCAATTGCTCGACAATAATTTGTTCACCCACTGTAATACTTATGCTATCTTGAGAGAAGCCACTAGTGAAACCTATGGCCCCCGGGTCTATTCTCCATCATATAAGTTTCCATCTATTTTATTTTGCAATCTTTTACTTTCAATCTATATCATAAAAATACCAAAAATATTTATCTATTATTATTATCTCTATCAGCAAGTGGTCGTGAAGGGATTGACAACCACTTTATCACGTTGGTTGCGAGGTTCTTATTTGTTTGTGTAGGTACGAGGTGACTCGCGCGTGGTCTCCTACTGGATTGATACCTTGGTTCTAAAAAACTGAGGGAAATACTTACACTGCTTTACTACATCACCCTTTCCTCTTCGAGGGAAAACCAACGCAGTGCTCAAGAGTCTCTCTCTTTTTT